>NC_056624.2:200257641-200557641 GCF_002870075.4 Lactuca sativa
CAAGGAAATCGCACAACTCCCTCTTTTGTTGCCTTCGACGACACTGAACGTTTGGTTGGTGATGCTGCCAAGAACCAGGCTGCATATAACCCAACCAACACCATCATCAGTCAGTTACTATTTTTTTTTTCAAAAAAATAAAAAACTTTTACAAATTAGCTTTTGTCATTTATATATTTAGCTCTAAGGGAGCACGGAACCATTGGTTTTTTGGGGGAGGTACCGTCGGTACCTCCAAGTTATGCTTCCGTGACATGTGCGGGCTCATGCAGGTTCATTTTTGGAGCTTTTGTGCGGGCTTTACAAACCGCTGTTGCATCTTCTATCTCTTTCTAAATTCTCTCTCTTCTCTTCTTTACACACTCAGCAATGTAATTAATTCCAAAACAAAACAAATTGAGACCTTGATAATAATTTGCATATAATATTAACAGCGTGCATGTGATTCACGTGATTCATCATTTTATTTTTTATTTTTTTTATTTTTTTTGTTTTTGTTTTTAGGTTATATAATTTTGTACACATTTCATATTTTTAATGCATGATTTTTTTTTAAATATTTTAGATTTTTTTTAAATTAACAAAAGTTTTTTTAAAGAAAAAAATGTTATTTTTTATTTTTTATATTTTCTAATTTAAATAAATAAAAAATAATAATGTGGCAAATAGGTTGAGTGGGTTGGGAAAGATAGGGTTTCCATGTGTTGTGGGTTGAGAAAGATAGAAGAGAAAGATACAAAAAAAGCTGATGTGGCGGTGTGTTGAGTGGGTTGAAAGGGAAGGACTCCCTCCTCCCTAAAGGAGGCATGGTTTTGCTGGCTTACCTACAACAGATGTTAAACGATTGATTGGAAGAAGAGCAAGTGATGAAATTGTTCAGAAAGACATGAAGTTGTGGCCTTTCAAAGTTGAGGCCGGAAGCGCAGACAAGCCAAAAATTGTAGTCACTTACAAGGGTTAAAAGAAGGAATTTTCTGCTGAAGAAATTTCTTCCATGGTTTTAGTGAAGATGAAAACGGTTGCTGAGACATTTCTTGGGTCAGCTGTTGAGAAGGCAGTTATCACTGTTCCAGCTTATTTCAATGATTCTCAATGACAATCAACAAAGGATGCTGCAAAGGTTGCTGGACTTGAAGTTTTGTGCATGATTAATGAGCCAACTGCGGCTGCAATTGCCTATGCTCTTGACAAGAGAGCTTGCGTGGATGGTAAAATGAATGTATTGGTTTTTGACCTGGGTGGGGGCACTTTTGATGTTTCTCTTCTTACCATTGACGGAGGTGGACAAATCATGGTTAAAGCTACAGGTGGTGACACACATTTGGGGGGTGGGGACTTTGATACAGAATGGTCGATCATTTTGTCCTAGAATTTTAGAGAAAGCACAAAGTGGACATAAGCAGCAACCAAAGGGCTTTAGGTAGGTTGAGGGTTCAATGTGAAAGGGAAAAGAGGATAGTTTCAGCATCTATTCAGACTACGATTGACATTGATTGCTTGGTTAATGGTATTGATTTTTCTGCAAAGTTTACTCGGGCAAAGTTTGAGGAGGTTAATATGGACTTGTTCAGGATGTGCATGGAACCTGTGGAAATGTGTCTGAAGGATGCGAATATGAACAAGGATAGCATTAATGAAGTGGTTCTTGTTGGTGGATCGACAGGATCCCCAAGGTACAGCAGCTGTTGCAAAAGTTCTTTAATGGAAAGCTACTTTCGCAGAAGATCAATCCTGATGAGGCTGTTGCACATGGTGCTGGAATTTTAGCAGCACACTTAAGTTGCATGGGTGATGAAGTTGTGCAGAGTCTGGAGCTAATTGACGTTACTCCTTTATCACTTGGCCTTGATGTTAAGGGAGATATTATGGTTGTGTTGATTCCTAGAAATTCACCTATTCCAACCAAGAAGGAAATACATTCTTAACTGTTTAGGACAATCAAACTTCTGTGGGTTTTCATGTGTATCAAGGTGAGAGAGACATTGCTTCCCAAAACTATCGTTTGGGAAAACTTAGTCTATCTGGCATTCCAGCCGCGCCTAGAGGGGTTGAGATCAATGTATGCTACGAGATAGATGCTGATGGGATCTTGAATGTCTCTGCCAGAGAAATAACAACGGGCGCAAACAACACAATCAAGATAACTGACAATGGTAGTTTGTCCAAAGCGGAGATTGAAAAGATGATTCAAGATGCTGAACGATATAAGTTTGAGGATGAAGCGCACTTGAAGAAGGCAATGGCTCATAGAGCTCTAGATCACTGTGTTTCGATGTTAAGAACAAAAATAAAGGATTATAAGGTAAGATTAAGCCTTAGAAAGATGAGGCTTAGTGTAAAAGACTTGGAAGACCTAGAGGACCAGATCGACGAAACAATTGAGTGGCTTGATTTGAACCCTGGTGCTGAAGAGTGTGAGTTGGAGGACAAGAAAGCAGAGCTTTACAATATTTGCACAGAGAAGAAGTTAAACCGTGCAGTAAAAGCTTCACTTAATAATTTATTTGGTTGTCAGCAAGGTTTTTGTCACGGTTTATGAACCCTGAAATATCTAAAACTATCAAATACCGATGATTCTATCTTGTTGCTATTTTACTATTACTAATGAATTTAAATGCTTAGCTACAATGTGAGGATTAAATCTCTAATGCAATGTACTAGATTAACTTTTGTTGCTCATTTTCATCCAGCATTAGTCATATATTGATGGCAATCTTTTGTAAATTAATTATGTTGCTAATTTTGCAATGGATTTTGATCATTGTTGATATATTTTTTTAAAATATTTCCACATGATAAGTGAATTCTTCCAAAATTCAAAAAGTTTAAAAGGAACAACTATTTTTATTATTAGGGATAACATTTTTTAAATCATGTAAAATTTGGTAGTTTGTTATGTAGGTTTCCCCGGTAGGGGAACCAAGAATTTTGATATGGGGTACAAATATTGTCAATATGTAGTTATCCAATATCAGACAGTAAAAAACATGTTATATATAAAAAACAATTTTTTGGGGGCACTGTAGTATCCTCAACGCCCCATCTAGCTCTGCCACGCTATGAAAAGCTTCAGATTACTACGAAAAGAGACTATGGATATCTAATGTTTGGTAGGGCAATTTTGGAGAGGCTATATATATATATATATATATATATATATATATATATATATATATATATATATATATATATATATTATATATATACCATAATTCATGAATGGACATCTAAGTAAATATGCTTGGGTCAAGACGAGATGTAAGAGAATCGTTTTTACTTTTTCGTAGGTTGATAACCCAAGGGCAATAGAAATCATCTTGCTTGTGATTGATTTTGCTGAAACCAGTGGCTGAGCTAGATGGGGCGTTGAGGGTACTACAGTACCCCTAAAAAAATTGTTTATATATATATATATATATATATATATATATATTATATATATATATATATATATATATATATATATATATATAATTTTATTTGTAAATATGTTTCATGTTATTATACCCCCAACTAAAAAGATTATAACATGTTTTTTAATGTATGATATTGGGTAGCTACATATAATATATTGACAATGTTTGTACCCCCATATCAAAATTTTGGTTCCGCCACTAATAGCGGCGTTTTCTGCTTCTGCATATAAGTATCCAAGACCATTGGTTTTATCATACGCTCTCGGTTTTGTCTTTCATCAGTGGCACTCGATTCCATCATTCCAAGTATCCACAGTTAAGGTACGCTATCTTCTTCATAAGTTAGCCATGCCTCGCCTCTCCTCTCCCGAACCACCACGGATGCTTGTTTATTATCTATGAGTAGGAAACCTTAAGTGGTAAAAATATACAGAAGTTATGCGATATCCACCTGCGAGAAAGTTCTTCGAAAAAGATGTAGGCAATGTAGATAGCTGATCCCATGAACTAAAAAGAAACTCATGGTTAATCTTATTTCAGTCTTTCACCCCGAAGTTTCAAGAATGTGATTTGAAGGTTGTTCACGATTTTGTGTCCTACACCAAATTACTATTTTATTTTATTTGGTTCTTCATGGTGCTACTATTCTTATCTCTGTGCTGGTCCACATTTGAATTCAGATCAGATGTCACACCTAGGGTGCAAATGAGTCAAGTTATTCGGGATTGAATCGTTAAAAGTTCGACTCTAAACCGATTTTAAACGAGCCCGAGCCGAACTTGAGCTTAATATTAAGCTCGTTTATCAAACGAACTCGAGCTCGAGCCTATGTCACTAAGCTTGATTAGGCTCACGAGCATATATATATATATATATATATATATATATATATATATATATATATATATATATATATATATATATAGAGAGAGAGAGAGAGAGAGAGAGAGAGAGAGAGAGTTAGATTAAAATGTTTTCAACAAATATTGTGTGCACATATGAACCAATCAGAATTTAGCACAAATTAAATATTTAAATAAAACAATAAAGGTAAATTAGTAATATTGCATGTATATTATATAAATTCCTAAATTAAAATCAATATAAAATTGCAATAAGTTTTTTTACCCTACAAAATCCACCGGAACACAAAAGTAATTGACATTTTTGTTTCACGTTCAATCATCGATCACCGCCACCTACTTCTTCCCCTTCGTTGTCACCTACTTTGTCGCTGGATACCTTCCTCCTTGTATCCACCGCCCACCTCCGATCCTCCTAATAGCAATCATAAGGCTTCTAGGTCTTCTCTATCCTTTCCATTGTTTTATCGGAAAAGACATGATAGCCGATATCAAGCATCCGGTGAAGCCTAGCACCATCCCATTTTGGTTTGTTCCAGTAAGTTAATATTCTCCATCTTCCACACACCAACACAATTCTAATGTTGATTTCTCTTATTTCATGTCACTTCAAGTAGCTATATTCAATTTTATTGCCAATTACTATCTTCATGGCATTCTATCTTCGTTGAAGAGATGTTTATGATCTTTACCATGCAATGTTGGATGATCAAATCTTTCAACTTCATTCTCATTATCCTCAATCGATTGAATCAGATTAATTTTATATTCATGTGTTGATTAATTACCACAATGCTTTTGTTCTCTGTTTTTATCGCTGGAGTTATAACATAAGCTTTAAAACGTGCAATTGGTCAATTTTTGGGATACTAATCTGACATGATTTTCACATGAGAAGCTTTAAAAGGTGCAAACGAGCATAAATAAACAAGTAGTTAAATGTTATCAAAAGGTAAAAAACCTTTTTTTGTCTAAATATGGATAATATTAATAACTCCAAGATAAAGTTATGATTGTATTCCTTTTTACTGGTAAATATAGATGTGGAGGTTGAGAGCTTAATCATGTATTCTTTTATTCCTTTTTACAGGTTTGCACCATAATTTGAAGTTTTGAATCTTACTATTATCATTGGCTTTATTTTTTTGTATCTATTAAATTTTTTGCAAGAGGTATAATTCATGCGTTTCTTTGAACAATCATGACTAATTTTCTAACATATTTTCTTAATTTATTATTGTTGATTAAGATTGGTTTAATAGGTTTTAGGTGTGAGAAGAAGTGCACGACAAATGTTTGTGGAAATGCATGAAAGAGATTTTGTCCATGTGGCATGCATTACATCAGAATTTCTAAAGTTTTTTATTCAGGCATCATAATTTTTGACATGCCTAACTAAAGGAATGGTGATGAAATAAATTTATGTTACTTGCTAATTTACTATGTTGTATGTATTCTGCCAAAATTCACTATGTTGTATGTATTCTGCCTAATTACCCTGTCATAATTACAACTTGCTAAGTTAATGATTCTTTTAGAATCTTTTTTGCCTATTAAAATGTCATATCTTTTGTCGGTCATTTAGTGGATTAGTGTTTTTGTTAGATTTTGATGATTTTCTTTTTCTTTTTAGGTTTTGAAAAGTTTGTCATTCATGTGGAGAAGAAAAAACATATGGAGAACAAGAGTGTCTTAATTCCGTTAGAATGTATAAACAAATCTTAGCAATATTATTCTTTCAGAATGACTTAGTGTTTTTTTGTTGGATTTTGATATTTTTGATGCATTTGTGATAGGAATGGCATGAAGACATTATAGGAATGACGTGAAGAATGAATCAAAGATTGATCACACTCAAAGTTTAAGAATGTTGTTTTTTAAAAATTAAACTTGTCATTCTTTCAGAATGTTGACATTATTCAAGAATGTTCTTGTTGTATCAGAATCATAGATGTAGTTATTTGATATATTATTAGTCCAAGAATCGATTTTGTATATTGTTTCATAATGTATTTATTCATGTTTTCTTTTTGATTTATGTATTCTTAAAAGATATCATAAACTATTATTCTAACAGAATGTCATTCTAACAGAATCACATTCTGACATAATAAAATAAGTTATAATCGGTTATGATTACAAATTAAATTAGAATTGAAATTGAATTAATTTTTTTTCTTAAATCAGACCTTCATATTCGAAATTTTCCTTTTTTTAAATATAGTTAATTGTCTAAAATACCATTTTAATTAGATTTTAGAGATATTATGGTACATGATACTTCATTGTAATATCATAGACCCTCAAAATCATAGCCATTCATTATTTTCATCTATTGGTCGAAAATTCTCCTTACATGCACACAATAGTTACCTAAAACAAAATAACCTAAACATATATATATATATATATATATATATATATATATATATATATATATATATATATATATCGTCACACCCCCAAACCAAGGATAGCGGAAACGTCCGGGGGTGGCGGACTTCATGTATAGTATCACAACAACGAGTATAATAATGCTCAAAGTAAATACAACCAATCATATATATATATATATATATATATATATATATATATATATATATATATAATTGAAAGAGTTACATCATGGTATGAATTACATGTTTCCAAATCAATTATAATATGTGGACAAAAATGTGAAATGTTTGACGACTTAACGTCCCATCCTCAAAAGCACTTGGTTACCTGTTTAGTGATTTCCTGAGAATACAAGTTGTTTGAAAAAGTGTCAACACAAAGGTTGGTGAGTTCATAAGCTTTTGATGGTAAGAGTTTGAAAATTGATCTTTGTAATGAGTTGTATGTTACCAAGAAAAATCCAATATTTTCCTTATGAAAGTTATGTGGTCCTAAATACCAGGACCGAAAATGAACAAGTATTTGTCATACTTAAAGATATAAAAATGGTTTTAAATTGGCGTAAAAACCTTTTTAATTTGAGAAGAATCCCGTAATGAATGATGTGTAGTCTTAAATACCAAGACCGAAAGATACAATAAAATCGGTAATTATTGATGTAAAAAGTGATTTTAAATCGACATAAAACCCTTTTTGATATGAAGGCGTACAAGTTATTTTCCATACTTAAGGTAATTTTTATGAGCTAAATCGACATAACTCGCTAATTTAAAAGTAGAACTTGTAAATCTTATGATTTGTTAATACCACATGTGAGGTATTATAACCATACTTGACATAGACGGCCTCGTAATACGACGTTCTTCAGGCGTCGCCGTTAAATGACACTTGTCACCACAGACCTGCCGGTCTAGCTGTTGCAAGCAGCTCAGGTGTGGGTTTGTCAAACCCAATATAGATCTATACACAACTATCACGTTCTCCCTACAAGAGACTCTGGTTACAATTTACAAGAGTTTTTGACTTTGTTACTTTGGAAGTAACCCGAAGCGAATGACTCACAAATTTATTCATTAACAGATTTACGTGAACTAAACTGAAAACCTTTGATAAATAAGTTTGAAAAGTAAATGATACATAAACTATACCTATTATAGTTTATCCAAAACGTTTGCAATGTATAAGAACTCTTTTATGAAAACACATTAGTGCTACGAATTCATAAACTATGCTTATTATAGCTTAATATATGTGTTCTAAATGAATGAAGAATCTTATCATGAATGACTAAATTTCAGTTTATGATGATAAACAAACGAGGAAACACATTCAATATTTAGAACTTATTGTTATACACTTTGCTCAACATAATACAAAGTGTTATGAAAGTTATAAGCTGTTAACTAGTTTTTAACCTTTCTGCACTATTTTAGAAAAATCATACGAAGTCGAAAAGTGAATCCATAAATTCTGGGAGTTCCTAAAATGTGTCTAGTTTGTTCATAATTTTTATCATGATTTTTGGAAGCCTTTAACTTGTGTTAAAATGTTCATATTCACAGACTGGTCCGTATTTGTTCTTGAAATAATAGGCTGTTTTGTAAAAATCACCATAAATCATAGAAAAATCGTATGGAGATGTGCAAGTAGTCATTTTAAAGGTAAGAACTGGAACTACATGCACCTAAAACAGTTTTGAAAACTAAAATGGTTAAGTTGACCAAAACAGTCCGTGAATGGAGTTGAACTTTTCTGATGAAAGCTGTCAAAAGAATTTAGTTGTGTTCTTGGTGTTTTATCTTGTATTCCCCCCCCCCCTTAAAACTTAAGAAAACATGAAAATATAGGGGGTATGAACTCACCTTGAGTGATTTAAGTGGGTGGATGTTGAAGAAGGGAAGTGTTCAACTCAAGAACACTTGAAGATGCCTTGAAGATTTTCGAGAATCTAACATCAAGGTGATGGAGTTTGTGTAAGAAATCGATGATTGGAGTAGAATGAAGTGTAATAATCACAAGGAGGATTAATTATACTTACCAAGAGTGTAATAAAGCTTGATGATCAGCCTTGGAGTCTTGAAATAAAGAGAAAAAGTTTGAGAGAAAAGTGTTTGATCTTTTGGTGGAAATGAGAGAATGAATGAAATGTGAGGAGAGAGGATGGATGTTCCATCTCTAAGAACGTGGGAAATGGCTGATGATTGATGGAAAGATACAAGGAAGTGACTAGGCATGGTGGGGAGGTGTGGCTGGTCATAGAGTGGGTGTGGGGGTGGTTGCTTGTGTCATAAGGTAAAACAAAGTCAACACTCAACCTTTGCACTTCACCCACTCATTTCTTGGATAAGATTTGCACCAAAAACGTGGGAATTAATGAATTATGGGGCTTTAATTGATAAAATAAAGTTTTGGGTTAAAATCCCGCGTAAAAACAATGAAAAACGAAGCCAAAACGAAGTTGGAATTGAAAACCGGGAAGAAATGGGCTTCCCTGCGAGACCTCTCGGTCCTGGCCGAGGTTCGGTCCCTTCTAATCATGGGCCGAAGGCGAAATGCAACGAAAGGAGGAGGAGGCGAAATGAACCGAAGGTAGCTTCAGTTCCTTGTGCGAGGTTCGGTTCATCATGCGAGGCTCGGTCCGAAAGGGAAGGTTCGGGTTCGGTCTGCTGAGCTTCGGTCCGAGGGGGTAGTTCGCTTCTGACAAGTTCGCTTCCTAAGAAGGTTCGACTCCTTAAGAGGGTTCGGCTCCTTAAGAGGGGTTTCGGGTCTTTAAGTCTATTTTATCCGTTTTTACCTCGTTTTAAGCGGTTTTTGACCTGGTTAAGGTTCGGGATGGCCCGAAAGACTATAAAGAGTTTAATGAACTTTTGAGAGAGATTTGGGAGAGATTTCTTATACAAAGAGAGATTTGGGAGAGATTTCACATACTTAGAGAGATTTGGGAGAGATTTCACATACTTAGAGAGATTTGGGAGAGATTTCACATTCTTGGAGAGATTTCTCATACAAAGAGAGATTTGGGAGAGATTTCACATTCTTGGAGAGATTTGGGAGAGATTTCACATACTTAGAGAGATTTAGGAGAGATTTCTAAATAGAGAGAGATAGAGTGAAAACGATTGAGAGAGGTTTCGTGTGTGACATTGTAACATCCCAAAAATTAAGACCAAAACATTATTCCAACACATAATCTGAGTATAAGTTTTCAAAACACATGCTTATTATCAGAGTAACATTCCCAGGCTGACTACTCTATGGTGTGTGCCATGCGATCACCCCGAGCTCCTCCCTCCGTTACCGGAAGTACCTGAAAACAAAACTGAAACCCGTAAGCACAAAGCTTAGTGAGTTCCCCACCTTACCACATACCACGCAAAATCACATACTGCACATACTGGGCCACGCCCACTATCCTGGGCCTCGCCCGCTATAACGGCCCCACCGCTCCAGGCCCCGCCTGGCTTCGAGCCCCGCTCGGATACAGATCTGTTTCACTTAGGCCTCGCCTGTCACCGGGCCTCGCCCGCTAACATATAATAGCACATAAACATATCACATAACCTTACATAAGCTAAACATATACTAACAACTCTTGCTCTAAGGCCTCGCCTATCTCTGGGCCCTGCCCGAGTCCTGCTACTGATGAGTCATGGAACCTCGTCCACACTCCTGCTGATAGTGAGGTACGGGCCCAGCCCACTCTCACTCCTTTCCTAACTTGGGCCTCGCCCCTGCTCTGCTACTACTGAGATGTGGAACACCATCCACACTCTACCATCGGTGAGATACGGGACCTCGCCCTCACTCACCTCCCTACCAAGCACATACAAGTATCACGCAGACAACAAGTATAAACTATCACATAAACCGCTCCTTGGGCACCCGCCCTCTGTCATTGGACCTCGTCCACATATCATACTAGCATATTGTGCCTAGGGCTAACCCCCGGGACTTCTACTCACAACTACATGGGCCGACATTGTGGCCGTAGACCCATTCATACAAAGGGAAACTCACCTGATACTACTGAACTGCTGCTGCTAACCCCTTTGACCGCTACCCGACCACTAACTCTGAACTACTGCTCCGCAAGCTCCCCGAGCTACCAATATCAACCCATCACTTAGTCTAACTGACCTCCAAAGGTCAACCAAGTCAACTCTGGTCAAAGTCAATGTCCTGGTCAAAGTCAACCTTCCAGGTCAACCCTACTCGCCGAGTCACCCTACTGACTCGCCGAGTTCATAATCCCAGAGTCCTTCCACTCGCGTGTAACACCGAAAATTTTAAAATTTATTTTTCACAATTTATAAAAAAACATCTCTCTTTTAATTTACTAAAACATCAATTTCAAATTCCAATATGTATCATACAAATCCCAAGATCACATAATTATATCAAATTCCTCCACGTGTGTACAGATCAAGCCGGCGCCTTCCCACGGTCATCGCTAGTACCTGAAACAACAACACTAACACTGTAAGCACAAAGCTTAGTGAGTTCCCCAAAATACCACACATAAAACACATATTAGCCACTCGAGGCCATAACTCTATGGGTCCGTGCACCCAACTCTGTGAACCCTCAGGTTCTAACTCTATGAACCTTCCGGTTCCAACTCTATAAACATGCACAGCATAGATCACATAGAAATAATGCAGTACAACACATAACATGCACATAACATACATACACTAACACATAACTCTAATTACCGACTCAAGGTAAAGTATAGTGAGAAGACTCACCTCGCGTGTCTCGGTATCTCACGATCCCTGGAAATCCCTCGTGCTCGATCTTCCGAGCTCTAATCCTCCTATAACATCACAAGGCTCTAATTAACACTTTTTATCTCTAAGGTTGACTACCCCTAAGAAGTCAACACAGGTCAACGGTCAACGGTCAACTTTGACCGGACTCGGCGAGTGTACACGGCAACTCGGCGAGTCTAGACGTTCTCACCAACTCTCTAGGATTCCTTTCCTACACGTCGAGTACTCCCCCCTGACTCGACGAGTTCCACCTGGAAGAACCGCGGGGCCACCCCGACTCAACTCGCCGAGTCTCAAGAACGACTCGGCGAGTCCCAGCTCGACTCAGACCACATGACAATCCTCTCCAACTCGCCCTGACTCACTGGGTCAACTCCTGACTCGTCTGGACCACTCACTGGCCGGTCCAAGGCAATCTTCAAGCTACTCGCCGAGTCTGCTCATCGGACTCGGCGAGTCCATTCCATGCAATCACCCAAACTTGCTTCTAAGGTCAGATCTACTCCAACAATTCATAGATCTGGCCCTCCTAGACTGATTCATCACGTAAAGTCCCAGTCTTGATGCATGAACAACCTCTATATGACTAATTATGAAGAATCTTCAACAAATCTCACTATACAAGGTCATGACCTCCATTGCTCTCTATAAAGCTTGAAGGATGAGGCTCTCTGGACCTCTATGGATCCAGATCCGAAGTCTCATCACTAGCATGGGACTATTTGGCCATCAAATCAACTCAACAAAGCCACAAGAAACCCTAAAATCGATTATACTTCACAAAACAGAAGATGGGTCGAAATTATACCTTTAGATTGAAGGGTCAAGCTTCCAATCCACCAAATAGCAGTCCCCTTTGCCTCCTCTTGGCTAGAGCCTCCTTCTTCTTTGCTAAACAACACACAAATGTCAAGAAATGCTTCCTTTCACTCTCAAATCGCTAAAGCACTTTTAGGGTATCTCTCTATGGAATGATGGATGCAAAAGACGGCCATAAGGCCATTTAAATAGGTCCCAAACCCGAGAAATTAGGGTTTCATAAAACAGCGTGGACTCGCCGAGTCCATATCCTGGACTCGCCGAGTCCGAACGAATCCCGCGTCCAGAATCGCGACCCTACTCGGCGAGTCTGAGCTCCAACTCGCCGAGTCCCTTCTCAAAACTCAAAATATTAAAACAATAAAATACCTGGAGATCCGGGCTGTTACAATTCTCCCCCACTAGGATTAGACTTCGCCCTCGAAGTCTCGCTCTAAAATAGCTCCGGATGCTGAGCCCGCATCTCGCGCTCCGGCTCCCAGGTCATCTCTGATCCCTTCCGGTGTTGCCACTGAACCAACACCAAAGGTACCTTCTTGTTCCTCAGAACCTTGATCTTCCGATCTCTGATGGCCACTGGTCTCTCGGCATAATTCAGGCTCGCATCCACCTGAATATCCTCTAATGGAACTACTGCCGACTCATCGGCAATACATTTCCTCAATTGCGACACATGAAAAGTGTCGTGGATTTGCCCCAACTCTGCTGGCAACTCCAAACGATAGGCTACCCGGCCTACCCTCGCAATCACACGAAATGGCCCAATATACCGGGGCCCCAACTTGCCCCTCTTCCTGAATCGTATCACTCCTTTCACAGGAGAGACCTTCAGGAGAACGAAGTCGCCGACCTGAAACTCAAGCTCGGACCGGCGTTTGTCTGCATAACTCTTCTGTCGACTCTGGGCGGTCAATAACCTCTGTCTGACCTACTGAATCTGCTCTGTCGTCCGAAGCACAATCTCGGTACTGCCCATCACTCTCTGCCCAACTTCTCCCCAGCAAATGGGGGTCCGACACCTCCTACCATACAACAGCTCAAAGGGTGGCATACCAATGCTCGAATGATGGCTGTTGTTGTAGGAAAACTCCGCCAAGGGTAGATACGCATCCCAGCTACCCCCAAAATCCAACACACATGCTCGAAGCATGTCCTCAAGCGTCTGAATCGTCCGCTCACTCTGACCGTCTGTCTGGGGATGATATGCTGTACTAAAATGCAATCTAGTACCCAACTCCTCATGAAATTTCTTCCAGAATCTGGAAGTAAAGCGCACATCACGGTCTGAAACAATCGAGATCGGCACCCCATGCCGAGATACCACTTCTCTCACATATAACTCTGCCAACTTCTCTGCTGAAGAACTCTCACTGATGGCAAGGAAGTGAGCGCTCTTCGTCAACCTATCCACAATCACCCAAATTGCATCAACTCCCCTGGCAGTTCTCGGCAATTTGGTGATGAAATCCATAGTGATCTGTTCCCATTTCCACTCGGGAACCTCCAATGGCTGCAACTTGCCATGCGGCCTCTGGTGCTCGGCCTTAACCCTACGGCAGGTTAAGCACCTCTCCACGAACCATGCGACGTCCCTCTTCATACAGGGCCACCAATACTCTCTCCTCAAATCCAAATACATCTTCGTAGCCCCCGGATGGATCGAAAATTTCGACCGATGAGCCTCCTCCATCAAGGAAGTGCGCGTACCACCCACGAACGGTACCCAAATCCGACCCTGAAAAGTCATAAGCCCACGCCCATCCGTAACGAATTCTGAAACCAAACCAACGACCCGTTCCCTCTTCTGCATCTCCGGCTGCACAGCCTCGGCCTGTGCCCCACGAATGGCCTCCAATACCGGAGCTATCATGGTCAATCTCAAACATACATCTCGCAAAGGAGTGCTCTCCGCCCTGCGGCTCAACGCATCGGCCACCACGTTGGCCTTGCCCGGGTGGTACAGGATCTCACAATCATAATCCTTGACCACATCTAACCACCTCCTCTGACGCATGTTTAGATTGGGCTGATCCATCAAGTACTTCAGGCTCTTATGGTCCGTGTATATCGTACATCGAACCCCATATAAGTAGTGGCGCCAAATCTTGAGGGCGAACACTACTGCCCCCAACTCTAGATCATGCGTGGGATACCTCGACTCATGAGGCTTCAGCTGCCTCGATGCATATGCTATCACATGACCCCTCTGCATCAACACCGCACCCAACCCCAAAATCGATGCATCACAATATACTACAAAATCCTCCATCCCTTCCGGGAGAGCTAATACCGGGGCTTCGCACAACCTCTGGCGAAGTGTCTCAAAGGAGGTCTGCTGCTCGGGACCCCATGAGAATGCAACACCCTTCCGGGTCAACCTGGTGAGCGGCACTGCGATCTTGGAGAAATCCTTGATAAATCTCCGATAATACCCTGCTAATCCAAGGAAGCTCCTGATCTCAGAGGGTGATTTTGGCACCTCCCAACCCATCACCGCCTCAACCTTGGCCGGATCGACCAGAATCCCTTCCTGGTTAACGAGATGTCCTAGGAACTGGACCTCCCGTAACCAGAAATCACACTTGGAGAACTTTGCATAAAGCTTCTCCGATCTCAGTACCCCAAGGACCTCCCTCAAATGTTCCTCATGCTGCTCCCTAGATCTCGAATATACCAGAATATCATCGATAAATACAATCACCGACCGATCCAACATCGGCCTACATACCCTGTTCATGAGATCCATGAACACCGCCGGGGCATTGGTGAGCCCAAAAGGCATCACCACAAACTCATAATGCCCATAACGCGTCCTGAAAGCTGTCTTCTGGACGTCCTCATCTCGCACCCTCACCTGATGATATCCCGACCTCAAATCAATCTTGGAAAACCAAGATGCCCCCTGCAACTGATCAAATAAATCGTCGATCCTCGGCAACGGGTAACGGTTCTTGACCCTCAGCTTGTTCAACTCCCGGTAATCAATACACATCCGGTGTGAACCATCCTTCTTCTTGACAAACAGAATAGGTGCTCCCCACGGCGAGCTGCTCGGCCGAATAAATCCCTTCCCCAGCAACTCCTGAAGCTGTGAGGATAACTCTTGCATCTCTGGAGGTGCAAGACGATAAGGCACCTTAGCCATAGGCGCAGCCCCCGGAACCAAATCAATACCAAACTCTACTTGCCTCACAGGAGGTACTCCCGGCAGCTCCTCGGGAAAAACATCGGGAAACTCACATACCACCGGTACCTCCCCAACTGAACTCGGTCTCTCGGAAGTCGCTCGCGTATCCATCACATACGCCACAAAACCCTTACAGCCCTGCTGCAGACACTGTCTCGCCCTGGCGGCCGAACAAAAGGATGATCCCGAACGGGTACCCTCACCGTACACCGAAAGAACTCCCCCACCAGGGTCTCGTATAGTCACCAGCTGACGCTCACAGTCGATAATCGCGCCGAATCGGCTCAACCAGTCCATGCCCACAATGACACAGACATCGCCCATCGCAATAGGAATCAGATCAATCGGAAACTCAACCCCGAAGATCTCTAACACACATCCCCGGAAAACCTCCGTGGCACAAATCACTCTATCATCAGCTATGGAGACTCTCAGAGGCCGACTCAGTGCCTCACGACTAGCACTGATATGCTGGCTAAAGGCCAAAGATACAAAAGACCGACTCGCACCCGAGTCAAATAACACTAAAGCAGGTACG
This sequence comes from Lactuca sativa, assembly GCF_002870075.4. Lineage (NCBI taxonomy): Eukaryota > Viridiplantae > Streptophyta > Magnoliopsida > Asterales > Asteraceae > Lactuca > Lactuca sativa. The sequence goes on from NC_056624.2 coordinate 200,273,634, forward strand.
GAATTCACAAGAAAAGTACCTACACATAACATAATATAAGCATAACATCATATATCAAAATAAATACACGAAAGGAAACATACCAGCCACAACATCGGGCGCGGCGCGGACCTCCTCCGCAGTCAACTGGAAAGCTCTCCCTCGAGCTCTCGGCGTCTCGGCCTTCACAAGCCGACTCTCTGTAACTCTGGTGGCGGCAGGAGCAGACCCCTGAGATGCTCCGCGCAACTGCGGACACTCGGCCTTCCGGTGTCCAGTCTGGTTGCAGTGAAAGCACACTGCAAACCCCTTGGGGCAGTCCTTGGCCATGTGCCCCTCCTTGCCACATTTGTAGCAAGACCCTGCTCGGCAGACTCCGTCATGACCCTTGCCGCACTTTCCGCAAGTGCGGCCCTTCAGGCTCCCTGGTCGGGGATCAGCAGGCTTGGCCCGCTTGGCGGCCGGCTGCGACAATGCCGGTCGCCGATCCCTCCCCTGAGACTCCGCCTCCTCCCTGGCCTGAGTCTCAAGCTCAATCTCCCTCTTCCGGGCATTTGCCTGAAGCTCGGCAAATGTCCGGTACGAGGAGTTCGCAGCGAACTCCCGAATATCCCTCCTCAAGATGCTCAAGTAGCGGCTCATACGTGCCTGCTCAGTGGACACGTGCTCAGGGCAGAACATCGCCCTCTCGTGGAACATCCTCGTGATCGCTGTAACAGACTCAGTACCCTGCTTGAGGGTCAGAAACTCCTGTGCTAAACGCTCCCTCTCCACCTGGGGAACGTACTCATCCCGAAACATAGTGGTGAACCTCTCCCAGGTCACCGCAGAAAGCTCAACAGGCGAATAATGCGCTGTCACAAACTTCCACCAGTCCTTCGCTCCCAAGCGAAGCTGGTTCAGCGCGAACCGTACCTTCAAATGCTCAGGAGACGAGCAAGTGAAGAAACACCCCTCAATATCAGATATCCACCTCATAGCTGCCACCGGATCCTGAGTACTATCAAACTCCGGTGGTTTCGTGTTGCTGAACTCACGGAACAGCAACGCATCCCCACCCTGCGGCCTCGCAGTAGCAATCGCTGCGGTAGCCGCTGCAGCAGCAGCCTCAGAAAGAGCGGCATAGCGCTCATCAAACGTCTCAATCAAGGTGGTCTTTATAGACCCAAACATCTCTGGTATCTCTGCCCTGATGGCCGCAGCCACCTCCTCCTGAATGATCCGGCGGATCTCCTCCTCACTGGTACCACTGCTCTCGGGCATCAAACGTGTCCTCACCATGATCTACCTCTGAAATACAACATACGATAAATTAGAATCCACACGAGTATGCTCACACTCGACAACTCTTTTCTCCTTGATTCTTGGCATTCCAAAGATTCTGACTTGGGCTGCACACCGCTCCGGTGCTTCCAGTAGTACGGGCCCAATACTACTGTCCGCACCGCACCAGAATACACTCCAAGTCCTTCTCTTCGGATCCCAGGTCTCAAGTACTTTATCATGCATAGACTACTCTCTAATAGATCTCTCATAAGTCCCTTGCTGCTACCTACTCACTCTCAAGCATCTCATAGCAGCTCACCTCTCCCTAGGCCAAGGCATCACACATCAGGCCACTCTAGTCCTAATAGCAATACCTAGCCTACTCTAGCATGCGGATACATCATATCAATATGAATATCACATAATATATAAAAAAAGTATTTTGGGAAATCACCGTTCGGGCGCTGACTGATCGTACACACATCTCTTGCTCTGCGTTTTTCGAAAATCTTTTACTCTTTTTGGAAAATACATCTCAAATCCTCAGTTTGAGTTCAAATACGCCCGAAGGTGTACTCGAATCCCTCAAACCAAGGCTCTGATACCAACTTGTAACACCGAAAATTTTAAAATTTATTTTTCACAATTTATAAAAAAACATCTCTCTTTTAATTTACTAAAACATCAATTTCAAATTCCAATATGTATCATACAAATCCCAAGATCACATAATTATATCAAATTCCTCCACGTGTGTACAGATCAAGCCGGCGCCTTCCCCCGGTCATCGCTAGTACCTGAAACAACAACACTAACACTGTAAGCACAAAGCTTAGTGAGTTCCCCAAAATACCACACATAAAACACACATTAGCCACTCGAGGCCATAACTCTATGGGTCCGTGCACCCAACTCTGTGAACCCTCAGGTTCTAACTCTATGAACCTTCCGGTTCCAACTCTATAAACATGCACAGCATAGATCACATAGAAATAATGCAGTACAACACATAACATGCACATAACATACATACACTAACACATAACTCTAATTACCGACTCAAGGTAAAGTATAGTGAGAAGACTCACCTCGCGTGTCTCGGTATCTCACGATCCCTGGAAATCCCTCGTGCTCGATCTTCCGAGCTCTAATCCTCCTATAACATCACAAGGCTCTAATTAACACTTTTTATCTCTAAGGTTGACTACCCCTAAGAAGTCAACACAGGTCAACGGTCAACGGTCAACTTTGACCGGACTCGGCGAGTGTACACGGCAACTCGGCGAGTCTAGACGTTCTCACCAACTCTCTAGGATTCCTTTCCTACACGTCGAGTACTCCCCCCCTGACTCGACGAGTTCCACCTGGAAGAATCGCGGGGCCACCCCGACTCAACTCGCCGAGTCTCAAGAACGACTCGGCGAGTCCCAGCTCGACTCAGACCACATGACAATCCTCTCCAACTCGCCCTGACTCACTGGGTCAACTCCTGACTCGTCTGGACCACTCACTGGCCGGTCCAAGGCAATCTTCAAGCTACTCGCCGAGTCTGCTCATCGGACTCGGCGAGTCCATTCCATGCAATCACCCAAACTTGCTTCTAAGGTCAGATCTACTCCAACAATTCATAGATCTGGCCCTCCTAGACTGATTCATCACGTAAAGTCCCAGTCTTGATGCATGAACAACCTCTATATGACTAATTATGAAGAATCTTCAACAAATCTCACTATACAAGGTCATGACCTCCATTGCTCTCTATAAAGCTTGAAGGATGAGGCTCTCTGGACCTCTATGGATCCAGATCCGAAGTCTCATCACTAGCATGGGACTATTTGGCCATCAAATCAACTCAACAAAGCCACAAGAAACCCTAAAATCGATTATACTTCACAAAACAGAAGATGGGTCGAAATTATACCTTTAGATTGAAGGGTCAAGCTTCCAATCCACCAAATAGCAGTCCCCTTTGCCTCCTCTTGGCTAGAGCCTCCTTCTTCTTTGCTAAACAACACACAAATGTCAAGAAATGCTTCCTTTCACTCTCAAATCGCTAAAGCACTTTTAGGGTATCTCTCTATGGAATGATGGATGCAAAAGACGGCCATAAGGCCATTTAAATAGGTCCCAAACCCGAGAAATTAGGGTTTCATAAAACAGCGTGGACTCGCCGAGTCCATATCCTGGACTCGCCGAGTCCGAACGAATCCCGCGTCCAGAATCGCGACCCTACTCGGCGAGTCTGAGCTCCAACTCGCCGAGTCCCTTCTCAAAACTCAAAATATTAAAACAATAAAATACCTGGAGATCCGGGCTGTTACATCGCGACTCTACTCGCCGAGTCAGCCCCTGACTCGCCGAGTTTACTGATTCCCGATTCCTGTCCTGTCCAACTCACTGAGTCCTGGCTCGACTCGCTGACTCGAGTCTTAACTCGAAGGGTTTGGGACCACTCGACCTGACTCGCCGAGTCTAAGAACAGACTCGCCGACTACACGGCAATCTTCATCCAACTCGCCGAGTTCATGCATATCTTCATCCGACTCGACGAGCTGTTCATCCCACTCGTCGAGTTCCTCCTCATCTTCAAGATAATCGCCGAGTCCACTCGAAGGACTCGTTGAGTCCACTAAGATCCACTTACATGCAGAGGACTTCCAAGTCATGCATGAGCCCCAAACTGTAGATCTACCCTCCCCAAGCCTATTTCCCACGTAAAGTTGCAAACTTTACGTGTAGAGAGGGAGATCTAGGCAAAATACACCCATAGCTAGGGTTTAGGACCAAGAGGCTCCAACTTCCACCCAATGGCTGATACTTTCTGGGATTACATACCAAAATAAACATGGATCTGAGGTAGCAACCTCAGATCTGGACCTCAAGCTCAAGATTGGTCTTAAACATGGCTTAAAAGCCCCAAAACTCATAACCAAGGAAAATCTGGAGGAGAGAAACGAATTGATACCTTCCAATGCTCTGAAATGCTTCCCAAACTTCAGATCCAAAGCCACTCCCTGATGCTTCAAGGATTCCCACTCCTTCTTCTTCCTTAAACCCACTCAAAAATGGCTAGAAGCTTGAATGAACACAATGGGGGCTTAAGGTGCGGCGTTCTGGGTGTGAGAGGCTGTAAAGGAGCCCTAGGAAGAAGATTGAGATGCTTAAATAGGCTCCAAGCCCCGGATTTAGGGTTTTCCTCGCACAGACCAGACTCGCCGAGTCCACTTGGCCGACTCGTCGAGTTGGTCACTTTCTTATCGACCCGGATCCCGCTCCGACTCGCCGAGTCCTTCCTTGGACTCGTCGAGTCCCTCTTAAATTTAGGGTTTCCTTTACTTTCTTGGCTTTTCAAAATCCTGGGTGTTACAACTCTCCCCCACTTAAACTGAACTTCGTCCTCGAAGTTAACCATGGCCCACCGCCTACGGTCTGCCTCCAATACCCAACACCAGCCGCCTACCTGCGCTGGTCTTCCACCAATACTGCACTGAACCCTCAGAGGTTCTCCACTTCTTTCCTTGCACAATTCCCTTGCCTTCCCAAGGCAAAGCCTCATAACCGACTTTTCCTTTGACACTGTGAAGGTCCTATCCTTCACTAACTCCATCACCTCCCTGCTATTTCCAGAACGGGTCATCACCGTCAGTACCCACTGACACTCCTCTCTGCCAACACTTGGTGTCGAGCACTCCTCGACTCAACTAACTGAATTCCACCATACTCTGCATACTCGCACTGCCACCGACTGGCAATTCAACTATTCCCCGACTGACTTTCTGATGAACTGAGACCACCCTGGTCCCTACCAACCTATCAATGACTGGATTACCAGCTCCCACCGGTAGCTAGTCCCAACACCATCACTGGTCGCTCTCAGCGACTTCCAAAGAAACCTCGACCACCTATAACTGCTCAATCAATCCTGCCATCCAGGCACGACAAACCTGGGATCCCCGATCCCCTCATCTTGACACTAAGGTCCCTACCAGGTCCCACCTGCACTGCTAAAACTCACGAGCCTCGCCCACGGGTCCCACCCGCCTCTATCCTTCTAGTCTCACTAGTCTAGTCACTCTCGCTCGGGCCTAGCCCACGGGTCTCACCCAACCATACTACTGAGCAACCCTGCTCTCAGGTCTCATCTACACTGCCAATCTCATACGGGCCTCGCCCACGGGTCTCACCCAGCCATATCCTGGAGCGGCCTCTCCCAAGGTCTCACCTCTCTAGAGCTATACAGGCAACTCCTTACTACTCTCATTCACTACCCAATCCTGATCCCTACCTGATCACTAGGAGATAAGGGCCTCGCCCCGACTCCGCTAACGAAACTACGAAGGAATGCTACGGCTTACCCGCAGTCTTACATCACCGACCATTGCCGACTGCTAGTGAATGCTACGGCTGCCCCGTAGTCTTACAACACTCCCTACCACTGACTGCTAATACGAAGGCACCCACGTGCCATCGGCTTCTCAAGATCCTTATTTCCGACTCCCGCGAGTCCTTCAGGTGATCCACAACCTGAAATCTCAACCATAACTAATCAATACCATCACACGCGCTAGCTGATGTGGAGTTTCTCAAACTCCCAACCCTGAAATCCTCAATCCATCAAACGCTGAACTACTTCTCTTCCCTCTCGGAGGTCACGTACTCGTTCTGGGTCTGCGTGCTCCTCTCTGGGCACACCCGGAGGATTCTCCCCCACTTCGATCCTGCTTACCCCTTGCTGCTCAATACTCAAAGAGATCCCGATCTTTACTACCATTCCATAACCCATCTACTGAGGAACCCAAGCCCGCCATAGCTAGGGTTTTAGCCAATCCATCACAATCACTGCACCACTCTGAACTAGCGAAACGTACCAAATCCCTCCCAAGCATGCTACAGTTACTGCATCCTTCGAAACCTTCTTCAATAGAGCACATTCTCCTAACTACCATACAAATTTCCAAGGTATGCAGATGGCATATAACTCGATCACAATCAACCAATCAACATAAAATACTCATACCGATAATGATGCAGAACCATAACAATGAAATTATGCACAATATAAAAGAACTGAGAATGGAAATTGCATACCTGCAACGTCCGGCGATGCTCGCGTCTCCAAGGTCGTCATCTGAAAAGCCCTGCTCCCTGCTGCAGGTGTCTCTACCCGGCCCTGACGGCCATCCGTGATCCTTAAGGTTGCAGGGGCGGGTGCCATCACCCGTCCTGCTGAAGACAAACTGGGGCACTGGGCCTTCTTGTGGCACCGCTGGTTGCAATGAAAACATATCATGTCTGATCCCTGCGCGGCGGTAACAGTACAATCCCTGCTGAAATGACCAGTCCGACCGCACTTGAAGCAGCCAGACTCACCACCGCTACCACTCCTGCACGCACCCCTGTGCGCCCTGCCACACTTTCCGCACCGACTGCGGTCCTGATGATCCCTCGATCTCGAATCCGATCCCTTGGGCCTTTTGCCCGAACCCGCTGATACCTGAACCTCATCCGGCTTCCTCTTCCGGATCTGCTCCAAATCAATTTCCCTTTCCCTAGCCCGAGAAATCATATCCTCCATCGTCTTACAGCTGGACCTGCTCACGAACTCCCTGATGTCGTCCCTCAACATCTCATGGTACCGAGCCTTCTTCATCTCTTCATCCGCTACATACTGCGGTACAAGAAAAGCCCTCTCCCTGAACTTGGCGGTGATTTCCGCCACAGTCTCAGTAGTCTGCGTCAAATCCTGAAACTCTCGTGCCAGCTGCTGCACCTCAATAATCGGCGAAAACTCTGCCCTGAACCTGGCCGAGAAATCGCTCCAAGTCATCGCGTCCAACGCGGCATCATCCCCCAAAGCATGACCAATCTCCTCCCACCAATCCCTCGCTCTATCCATGAAATGTATTTCCTTCCTTACACGATCCTTCCTCTTCCTAGGAATACATGTATTTTGAAAACATCAATAGGATGTTGGCGAGTTCATAGGTTTTGCTTATAACGAATAAACTCTTTAGAAAACTTTTGGGATCATAGGATTATCCTTCATATTCCTAAGTTTTCTATAACTTTTCTTTTTGGAACAATCTCTTTTTAAAACATCTTACTTTATTATTTGAGAATCTCGAACTCTTAAGTATTTTATGGTGTTTTCTTTATCCTAGATCTATCTTATATTAGGGTATATATCTTAACATTTTAACTACTTGAAGCCGTCCATCTTGGTAGTCGCTACCCTTAAGGTTATTAATCGCATTACTATGAGTCCCCATAATAGACGATGTAGACTTATAATAACCCAGAAGACGTTTCATTGGGCGTCGTAATATTAACCGATCTAAGAAAGGTATCTTGCCGGGATTGGAGCTAGCAATCATAGGTGGGCGTGCCAAACCCCGTATAGATCTATACATCTCTTTACAGCTCTCTTTAAGATTAACGATATAGGTCGGGGTAGCCGAATGTAATCAAAGTTAAAGGATGAATAATTTAAGCTCACTAACACTTTAACCTTGGGTATTTTATCTTATCTTTGAATAGTTTATAAAAACTCTTCATAATTATCACTATATACTTTTATTATATATGATAATTATTATTTAAATAGGTTATAGCCCATAGAAACCACGGTTGACAAAGTAAAATAAGATATAATGTGTAAAAATAATAATTATTAATCCTAGATTTGCATATATTTATTTTTATAAAAAATATTCATATGTTAATCATAACTATATCATTGTTATTTTAAATTAATATAATAATGTTGTATAAGGAAATATAAAATTAAATAAATTGATAAAAATAAAGACAATCAATCATAAAAATAACATTGTTTTATCTAAAATTAATATAATCATGTTGTATAGAAAATTTCAAAATTAAACAAATTGAAAAATAACATTGTTTAATTTAAATTGGAAAGTTCATCAAGTTAATTAAAAGGCAGATAGTTTGTTATGATCCCACATTGACCGAAAGTACTATAAGTTGGTGGCTTATAAGTCTAAGTGTCCCCTCCTCCCACAAGCTGGCTTTTGGGAGTGAGTTCTACACTTGGGCTTATGGCATGATACGGACCTAGTATGGGATGGGTTCGTATCAATTGGTATCAGAGCCGTCCCCATCTTTCGGGGTGCCAACACTTGGAGTGGTGGCTTACGGAGTGGTGGCTTGGACCTGAAAAGAGGGGTGCCAACCGTGACCAACGTAGCCGTGACCAACAATGACTCGGAGTGGTGGCTTGGACCAAAAGGGGGTGCCAACCGTGACCAACGAGGACGTTGGCTCTTTAAAGCGTGGGGTATTGTTATGATCCCACATCGGCCGAAAGTACTATAAGTTGGTGGCTTATAAATCTAAGTGTCCCCTCCTCCCACAAGCTGACTTTTGGGAGTGAGTTCTACACTTGGGCTTATGGCATGATACGGGCCTAGTATGGGATGGGTTCGTATCATAGTTCGTCAGGTTAATCAATGATATTGAATCAACACTAATATGTTTGACGATATTATATAAAATATAGGTAAAATGTCTATTTAACTAAACACTTAGATAATATAACTTAGATTTTAAACTACTTTTATAAATGAAAACAAAAATTATGCTGGAACTTTGAAACTCTAACCTAACAAAAATAAGAATCATTTGTATAATACTGCTCCTAAGACAAAGTTCGGTCATGGCTACAACCAATAATCTGAATACTAAAAGATAATAAATGTAATTAAAAACATCTTCACAAAATGGAAAAAAGACAAATTTAAGTTATACTTAGAAAAACAATTATAATACTTAGTTTGTTTGTTTTTTTTTTTTTTGACAAAAATACCCCTATCATTCCAATTTTATTAGAGCTTGAAACCAACAATATTTAAAAAATTCGTATGCATCAAACGTAACAAAAAGTTAGAAACAAAACTTAGAACCTAAACTTATTCATTTATATAACTTGATCCAAAAATTATAAATAAAAAGTATACTACTGACTATATGAAAACTTAATTTTGAGAACAAAATTAAAATGACATGACATAAAAACTTGAGAAAAAATAGGAAGTACACTTCTTATGAGTGTGAAAAAATAGGAATTATTTATGCATTTAAAGCTTAGTTAACAAAATCTAGATACAAAATAATAGAAGTACATTGTCATTTCTAGAAAGAGACCTTGTTAGGAATCTTTGCAATCCAATGAGTCAGACAAACCTTGTAGTTGAAAAACTTTTATGTAAAGCTACCACTGTCAACCAAAATAGATCCTAGAGTCATATATTTATGATTTTCTTATCATTTTAACTATAGAGAAGTTCGTACAATCATTTATTAATTAAATACTTCAATTACTTAAGTTCCAAAAAATACATATGATTTATATATTTATCAAATTTATTGGTAATATAAACTTTAGCTTATATGGAAGATAAAGCTTTTTCCCTTCTTAACACCTTGATCATGTTATATAACTTGAGTGACTACATACCTGCATCACATTTAGACAAAATATGTTCAGAATTAACATATACTTTACTCATTCAAAAAAAATTACAAAATTAAGAGAAAAAACAATAAAATTAACCGTGTCGAAATCAAGATAAGGAAGAAGGAACATCACTTATCTCAAATGCAAGAGCTCCAAAATCTTCTTTGATTTTAGGTCCACGGGATTGATACTTAATATAAAAAAATTAGCTAAATAATTAGGTATTTTCCTTGTTTAAAATAACCTGTTTGCAGTGTTCTTTGTCTTAAAGTCTTTAGCTTCTTGGTTTTTTTTCTTTTACTATTAGACCATTCCTTGTTTGTCTTCTGCTTTTTCGACTCAGGAACCAGATGTCATCTCTTAGTTATTTCAGCCATTTCTTCAAACTACATGAAGATTCATAAGCTTTAATCTCTTAAGAAAACTACCCAATATATGTTCATTAACTGAGACAACAATAAGGATTAATCATTGAGTAGTTATAATATAACAATCAACAAAATCACATTCACAAGCAAAAGAGATGGTTGAAGAAATGGTTGTTATTTTAACAAAAGAGATGACAATTTTACCATTTATTCAGCTATTTATTTGTTAAAAAAACAATCTCACATATTTATGACATTCAAATCTTTCTTAGGCATTTCATCAAACACTTTATAGGCATCATAAAAAATAAGATTTGGTTGGTTCCCTAAAGAAGAAAATCATAATGTAATTCAGTAAAAGAATATACAGATGGGTAAAATTAAACAAAAGTACTAAAATCATTAAGACAATTATTAACAAACTTCAAAAAACCAATTCAAAATCAAGAGGAAAACAAAAACTTTCAGTGAATCACATTCATTCAAGACAACTATTAACAAAATTCGAAAAACCAATTCAAAATCAAGGGGCATCAAATCCATGGACTTACTTGAGATATTAAAGTTGTACGGAGATGAAAGTTGGTATTTTGCAAATGAGTGAGTCGATTGGAGTGAAAACACGGAGGTTTGAAAGGGAAATAGTAAATAAAACCATAACTTAGGGGTAAAGCCCTTCGAATAGCATCAAAAATCTTCATGGGAGGAGGCATATGTAACAATGGAGGTGTATTTGTAATCGAATTGATGATTAGCTTCCGTACGTATATGTTGTGATCATCGACTAACCAAAAATCGATAATCAGGTGACTGATTTATGGGGATTTACCAAATATTTTGATTGATTTTTTGGGATATCATTGATTTAATTCTGAAAATGAAGGAGCAGGAAAAATATTTATGGCTACATATGGGAGTGCCACGTGTTAATGATAGGGTTTAAGAAGATCCCATGTGGTTGTTAAAAGAGGTTTTTATTAGGAGTAGATTATCTCATAGTTATCTTTGTATATATCTATCTCTTTTAATAAATGAAACCTAAAAATGACACGTGTCAGTTTTTTAGAATGTTTTTTTGACACGTGATATTTTTCTATGATTTTTATTATTTTCTTTTTCTTTTGTAACAAATCAAATCCAATTCAAAATTTGAAAATAGAAAATCATATCCTAATAATATTATTATGTTTATTTTGTTTAACAAATTAATTCATAATTACTTACAATCGACAATATCTTGGATTTTTTTTTGACGTTTATTACTTTTTTATCTATATAAAATTTTTAAATATACCGACCGTGGTTTTCACGTGTTATAACCTAGTATATATATATATATATATATATATATATATATAGAGAGAGAGAGAGAGAGAGAGAGAGAGAGATAGAGAGAGAGAGATAAGTTCAATTGATAAAAAATAAAAGGTTAAGAATGAGGAAATTATTCTCAACCAATCATTTTTATATATGTAAAACACATTTAGATTAAGTCATTAAGGATACGTTGTTCTTCTGAATCGTTCATCTGTTTTTTATCAACACCATCTGTTATTCATTCATCTGGATCGTTCTTCTGTTCTTCATCAAGATCCTATGTTCTCCATCAACATCATATGTTCTTCATCAACGTCATCTATTCTTCATAAAAAAAACATCAACGTCACCTGTTCATCAAAAAAAAACATCAACACTTCATAAAAACATCAATTCCTCATCAAAAATCTTCGTTATTTCATCAACATGTTGATCAAGGATTTAATTGAAGAAATATGGATGGTCGTTGAAGGTTGGAGAAAAAATTTGGATGATGAACGATCGATTAGTAATGAATTTGAACTTTTATCTAATTATCCACAGTTACATCTCCGCGATTGAAAGATGTTATATCATATTTACAAGTTTGTCACTGTGTATTTTATGTTAAGATGCTAATTAAATGATTGGCTGAGAATGATTCCTCCATTCTCAACCCATTCTCAATTGAACACTCTTTCTCTCTCTCTCTCTCTCTATATATATATATATATATATATATATATATATATATATATATATATATATATATATATATATATAGAGAGAGAGAGAGAGAGAGAGCTAGGTTCAAATGTTTCTAGCAACTATTGTGTGCCTAAATGCACCAATGAGAATTCAAGAAATAATAAATAATTAAATAAATAATTAAAGGGTATTTTGGACATTTTGTATTTTTAATTAAGGAAATCATTTAATTGAAATCATTCAATTAAGGAAATAAAGTAAATATATTTGACCTAGTTATGTTTGTGGCCGAACACGTTCATCATCGATATCAACACCATCACCATCACCGATTCTGCTTCTTCTTCTACAATCGACGGATCCAAAAGGGAGCACATACTCTCATCTCGCAATCAATGATGGACTATGGGGTCGATGAGGTTGAAGAAAGGGATGCGGAGGAGCACTAGCACTACTGTGGGGTCCGTGAACGCAAATGAGAAGCAAGGAATGAACGGTGAGGAAATCCCGGCGATTGTAGGTACGTGTACGGAGGTATGCTCTGACAGCCTCCTGTTCTTCTTTCTCTGGTCCGGTAATCCAACAACTAGGGGATATAACTGGAAAATATTTACCTCAATTGAGATTGACTTAGTCTCGATTTTGATTCAAGATCGAGATTGTGTTCATCATCTTATTAAATTCGATTTCTTCAATGTTTTATTTCTGTTCGATTGAAGAAATATTCTGATACAACTTACACTTCACAGTCATAAGTTGGATTTTGTTTCGAAAAAAAGTCAAAATTGGTGTTCATATTTCTAAATCGATATTGTAAATGTGTGTTTGTTTCTTGAATTCATGACTGGGAATGAATGCAGATGTGTGTTGATGATTCAATCACAGCTCTTGAATTCTGTATTCAATCACAACTCTTGAATTCTGTATTCAATCACAGCTCTTGAATTATGTAATGTATTCTATTAGAATTTATTTATATAAATGTATTCTGTTAGAATGTTTGAGAATAACTATTAACAACAAGTATATTTGTGTAATTGGTAATGAATTTGTGATACTTTATGGTTGACTTTATAGTCTCTACTACATTCTGTCAGAATTTATAGTTTTTATTTTCTACTATATTCTGTCATACTTTATAGTCTTTAATACATTCTATCAAAATTTATAGTTTTTATTCTCTTAGAATGCATTGAATTTTTTAATTTTTGAAACTTGATTATGTTTTGTTTGTGGATTTAGGTTTTGAAGAGGCTAACATTGATATGGAGAAGGAAGAAAACATAGAGAACGAGAGTGTATTATACCATAATGTGTCATGCTACAATGTATAAAGTGTTGCTAAAAAATAATATTCTCTCAGAATAGATTAGTGTTTTTGTTAGATTTTGATGTTTTTTTTTCTTTTTTCTTTCAGAATGTTGTTATTATTCAATGAATCACAATCATACAATGTAATTATTTGGTATATTATTAGTTCAAGAATTGATTTTGTGTATTCTTTTTAGAATGTATTTACTTATGGTTGGCATTTTGTCATTCTGACAGAATAAAATCGAAAAATATATTTACTAGTTTATGGTTAACATTCTATCATTCTGATTATATGGTATATGTTATCCTATTTTACTATCATAGATCCTCAGACCATGACCTTTAATTATATTTCATCCGATGGCCCAGATCTGTGTATTGTGGCACACAATAGTTAATAGAAAGAAAGTAACCTAACCATATATATATATATATATATATATATATATATATATATATATATATATATATATATATGTTTAGGTTCTGTGGAAAACAAACACTAAAGATAAAAAAATGCATAAAAAAATACTTAGAGATTACAAAGCTTTTTTTTGAATTTTTTTACGAAAAAATCACATGTTTTTAAATAAATTCGTTGATTTTTTAAAAAAAAAAATTTCTTTTAAAAAAAAAGTTGATTTTTTTATTTTTTTTTCAGCGAATTTATTAAAAAAGCTGCGATTTTTTATAAAAAAATTTAAAAAAAGTTTTTTAATCTCTAAGTATTTTTTTTATGCATTTTTATGATTTCTAAGTATTATATATATATATATATATATATATATATATATATATATATATATATCTTCCTTAATAAATGAATATTTTTTTTGCCACATGTCAATCTCTTATTAATTTTGACACTTGTCATTTTGTGGTATTTTTTAAATAAAATTATCCATTTGTCAATTTTTAGTTTGTTTCAATTTTTAAAATTAAAGTCATATAGTTATATATGTAAAGTATTAAATATCATACTATATGATATTAAATTGCAATAAATACATTTCTTTTTTTTATTACTTTAAAGTTATATATTAAAAATTATTTTTTGTTTACACTTTAATGTTTATATATATATTTTTAAATCAACCCGTATAATACTCGGGTTTCACACCTAGTATATATATATATATATATATATATATATATATATATATATATATATAAAGAGATAGAGAGAGAGAGAGAGAGAGAGTTATGTTCAAATTTTTTCACTATCTATTGTGTGCATGTATGATTGATTCTGGTCCAATCATTTTAGTTATTTTAAGAAAATAATTAATACATATTAAATGCTGAAGATGTAATTAATATACATTATATCTTCAACATGTAATATACATTAATTATTTTCTTAAAATAACTAAAATGATTGGTCCAGAATCAATCATACATGCACACAATAGATAGTGAAAACAAAATCACCTAATCCTATATATATATATATATATATATATATATATATATATATATATATATATATATATATATATATATATAAAGACGGCCTAATTTTGTGAGACCGTAAGACGCATTTTTTTTATTTTTTTTTCTTAATTTTTTTAGTTAATTTAAGTTCCAAAAATAATATTTAAAAAAAGAAATTTTGGATTTTTCCATTTATTTTGCATTTTAAAATTATTTTTAGATTTGGTCTCACGGTTTCACAAAATTAGAATGGTCTCCAATGAACCTGAACCTATATATATATATATATATATATATATATATATATATATATATATATATATATATATATATATATATATATATATATACCCTTAAGGGTATAAAAGCTAGGGGTGAGCAAACCCGAACCAAGAAACCGACAAAAACCGACGAAACCGAAACCGAAAAAACCGAAACCAAATCAAAACCGACGGTGTGGGTTTTAAATTTGTAAAAACCGACTTTCCGGGTTCGGTTTCGATTTTGCCCCCAGCAACTGACCTAACAACCCGAGAAACCGACCCCTCTTTAAAATCGAGAAACCGACCCAGCAAACCCGCAAATCCGATGCTTTTTACTGATATTATATATATATATATATATATATATATATATATATATATATATATATATATATATATATATATATATTAAAAAACTAAAAATAAATAAAAGAAGCCTAGGTCATTGACTCCCGTTTTTGTTTTGCCCTACTCGCCCTCGGTACTCAGTCTCACACTCGCATTCGGCTTGCATTCGACATTCCCTATCGGCGCATCCCGCTGAACTGAAGACGAGTAGACGACTGAAGAGTGAAGCCAAGGTCCTCTGTCCTCCGGCACTTAGCCGCTCACACACTTTTGAGGCTCCGATGGAACCCCAAACTTCCGACGCCACCAATTCGAGGTTCGTTCCTCTGATTTCGTTTTTTTTTCCTGATTTCCCTTGATGTGCTTTTGTTCTGAAATCTGAATGTTGTGTTCATGTAGAATCACTAGAATGTAATGATGTGAGATGATGAACTAATATAGATGCCATTTTTTCAATGATTAGAATAAATATGTAGGTGTTTTTTTAATTATTTAACTAATTGTTACATTTCTGGAAAATGGGTTCAAACCCAAAACCCATGGGTTTAAACCCAGAAACCGTAAGTGTATGGGTTGAACCCAAGAAACCGAGAAACCGCCCAAACCATATCAGAAACCGAGAAACCGAACCGACCAGAAACCGACCCTATTGGGTTCTAAAAACCAGAAACCGATCATTTACGGGTTGGGTTGGGTTGGGGTCCAAAACCGACCCAAACCAACCCATGCACAGCCCTAATATAAGCTTAGGTACCCAAACTCATAATAATACGTCGTTTTGTTTGATATATTCATTATAATATTGTTAAACTTCAATCCTTAACTTGATTTATATTCAATATTTTTAAATTTTCATTATTATCTTCTTTTTACATCACATCTTTTTGTCGAACACTTACTAGGCTATATATATTATTGTTGAAAATGACAATTATGTAAGAGGAAGATAAATATGAAATTTATAAAAATCTTTGAAGTAATTCAATTTAGAAGTTGAATTATAAGAACATTGGACAATTACAATGTCTATATATGATACAAAACGATGTAGTATGGTGAGTTTAGGTACCTAAGCTTATATACCCTTAAGGGTATATTCACTTTTCCCTAAGCTTATATACCCTTAAGGGTTGAAGTTTAAGAACCTTAAGCAATTACAATGTAAATATGATACAAATCGATATAGTATTATGGAGTTAGGTACCTAAGCTTATATAAGGTTGTTAGGTATATTCACTTTATATATATATATATATATATATATATATATATATATATATATATATATATATATATATATATATATATATATATATATATATATATATATAGCCTTGAACAACAAGCAATAAAAGAGAAGGAAACTATACTAATTAGACGGATACAATGAAAAGGAATCATCATTTAAAACAAACTCCTTTGTATGCTTGAAGCCTTGAACAACAAGCAATAAAAGATAAGGAAACTATCCTAATTAAACTAAACGGGTACAAGAAAAATTAAGGAATCCTAATTTTAAACAGACTCCATTAAATACCGCGCATCCCCTATTTATTATTAATTCTCATATTAGTCTTTGTAATTGGAGTACAACAATCCTTTCCTTGTTAGATAGCTATCTTTGTGTATATAAGCACTCGATGATATTATGATAATCATGAAATCAAGTGATTGAATTCCTTTAGTTAAAACATTGACTCAAAATTCTATTCTAGCTGAACTTATCGCCTACATCTTCTTAGTTATCTGAAGCTTTCATAGCTATCCTTTTCTGCATATAAGTATCTAAGACCATTGCTTTTATCACACGTTCTCGATTTTGTCTTTCATCATTGGCACACGATTCCACCATTCCAAGCGTCCAGAATTAAGGTACGTTATCTTCTTCCTTTTTGCTGTTATAAATCCTGTATCTGGTCCAATTTTTGAATCTCTCATACTTTGTGCCCTAGTTTACTTCTCAATAAGTTAGCGATGCCTTCCCTCCTCTGAACCACCGCGCAGATGTTTGTTTATTATCTATGAGTAGGAAAATTGAGTAGTAAAAATATACAGAAGTAATGCGATATCTACCTGTCTACCTGAGGTAAAGTTGTTCGGAAAATATGAAGGTAATGCAGATAGCAGATATTGATCCCATGAACAAAAAAGAAACTCATCGTTGTTATAATTTCACTCTTTCATCCCCAAAGTTTCAAGAATGTGATTTCTAGGTTGTTCGCACACAAAATTAGTATTTATTCTTATTTCTGTGCTGGTCCCACGTTTGAATTCAGATCAGATGTCACGTCTTCTCCATCTCAATGATATGTTTGGTTACATTACATCTCAGGCTCAATGCTCGCTGATTAAGTTCTAGTTGCAGTGGCTAATTAAAACATAACTGCGGAATATTTTAGCCTTTTTCTATGCTTGGTTTTGGCCCTTTTTGCCCTACAATAAATGTGACTTACAAGTCTTTTCCTATTCTTAGATTCCAAGACGTTGTTTTATAGCCTCTAGCTCTCTACATTTATGTTGACTATTTATTTAGTATTAGATATTATTTTATAGCCTTATTTAGCTCTAGCTCTCTACAATAAAATTGACTCAGTTCTAGCTTTACCAAAAACTTCTGATGTGTTCCAATTTCTTGTTGCAGTCTTACCAAACAGTCTTACCATACGCATACAAAATTATCTATACACTCAGAAAGCAGTTGCCCGATATCGTCACAGAAGATTTAAATATAAATTTTGAAGATTCCGACAATGTCTTTGTGTAAACCTGGCATTATAATCTAGATTATAATTCTTATATTTTCTAAAAGATAAAAGATGTCTGGAAGAGGTAAAGTTCCAGCCATTGGTATAGATCTCGGAACAACATACTCTTGTGTTTCTGTTTGGCAACACAACAACGTTGAGATTATAGCAAACGATCAAGGCAATCGGACAACTCCCTCTTTTGTTGCCTTCAACGACACTGAACGTTTGGTTGGGGATTCTGCCAAGAACCAGGCTGCATATAACCCCACCAATACCATATTCGGTCTGTTACTATATATTTGTTTATTATTATTATTATCTTTATTTTTTAATAAAGAGGTCATGGATTAATACCTGGTTTACGTATATGCAACAGATGTTAAGCGGTTGATTGGAAGAAGAGCGAGTGATGAAATTGTTCAAAAAGACATGAAGTTGTGGCCTTTTAAAGTTGAGGCTGGAAGTGACGACAAGCCAAAGATTTTAGTTACATATAAAGGTGAAGAGAAGGAATTTTCCGCTGAAGAAATATCTTCCATGGTTTTAGCAAAGATGAAAAGGGTAGCAGAGACATTTCTTGGATCAGATGTTGAAAAGGCAGTGATCACTGTTCCAGCTCATTTCAATGATTCTCAACGCCAATCAACAAAGGATGCTGCTAAAGTTGCTGGACTTGAGGTTCTGCGCATGATTAACGAACCTACTGCAGCTGCAATTGCTTATGCTCTAGAAAAGAGAGCTTGTGAAATGAATGTTCTAGTTTTTGACATTGGTGGTGGTACTTTTGATGTTTCTGTTATCAGTATTGATAGAGAGGGACACATCCAGGTTAAAGCAACGGGTGGTGACACACATTTAGGTGGAGAGGATTTTGATAACCGAATGGTTAAACATTTTGTTGAAGAAATTAAGAGAAAGCACAAAGAGGACATTAGTAGCAACCAAAGGGCTTTAGGTAGGTTGAGGGTTCACTGTGAGAGGGCAAAGAGGATTGTTTCAACAGCTGTTCAGACTAGAATTGACATTGATTGCTTAGTTAATGGTAAAGATTTTTCTTTAAAGTTTACTCGTGCAAAGTTCGAGGAGGTTAACATG
Organism: Lactuca sativa; assembly: GCF_002870075.4. Classification (NCBI taxonomy): domain Eukaryota; kingdom Viridiplantae; phylum Streptophyta; class Magnoliopsida; order Asterales; family Asteraceae; genus Lactuca; species Lactuca sativa. Next base: position 200,292,931 of record NC_056624.2, read on the forward strand.
GATTTGTTCAATAAGTGTATGGAACCTGTGGAACAGTGTTTGAGGGATGCGAATATGAACAAGGATAGCATTGATGAAGTGGTTCTTGTCGGTGGATCAACCAGGATTCCTAAGGTACAACAATTGTTGCAAGAGTTGTTCAACGGAAAGTCACTTTGCCAGAATATCAATCCTGATGAGGCTGTTGCACATGGTGCTGGAATTCTAGCAGCACAATTAAGTGGCATGGGTGATGAAGCTGTGCAGGGTCTGGAGCTAATTGACATTACTCCTTTATCACTTGGCTTTAAGGTTAAAGGAGATCTTATGTATGTGTTAATTCCAAGAAATTCACCTATTCCAACCAAGAAGGAAGATACATTCTGTACGTCTTTTGAAAACCAAACTGTTGTAAATTTTGATGTTTATCAAGGTGAGAGAGACAAAGCTTCTGAGAACTATCTCTTAGGAAGACTTGAGCTATCTGGCTTTCCTTCTGCTCCAAGGGGGGAAGTTAAGTTCAACGCATGCTTTGAGATTGATGCTGATGGGATCTTGAATGTTTCTGCCAGAGAAATAACCTCTGGCGTGAACAAGACAATCAAGATAACACACAATGGTAGTTTGTCGAAAGAAGAGATTGAAAAGATGATTGAAGATGCTGAACGATATAAGTTTGAAGATGAAGCACACTTAAAGAAGGTGATGTCCCATATAGCTCTAGACAACTTTGTTTCCAAGGTTCAAGCGAGTCTTAAAAAAATGGGGCTTAATGAAAAAGACTTGAAAGACCTAGACCACCAGATTGCAGAGACGATTGAGTGGCTTGATGAGAACCCTGATGCTGAAGAAGGTGAGTTGGAGGACAAGAAAACTGAGCTTTACAATCTATGCACACAGAAGAAGTTAAGCCATGAAGCAAAAGCTTCACTTAATAGTTTATTTGATTCAGTAAACTTTGAACGCTGAAAATAGCTAAAATTAAATATGTAAATGATCAGTTTTTGACGTTCTTTATATGATTGGTAATATCCTTTAATGATATCACTTTCAAAATCTAAGCAAGGTTGTTATTAATTATTAGACTTGTTTAATACACTTTTTATCCCAAGCCAATCCAATAGGAGAAATTACTTTCTCTAATCTATCGTCCATGTACATGTACAATCTTTAAAACATTCAGGTGCTTTTATGGGGACAACAGGGGTCTTGGGTCAGTTAGTTCGATGGCTAATTGGAGGTCGGTGTGTGTGGGGCATAATCAGCCACGTTTTCCTCGACATCACACCTGTTCACATAGACCTAAACTCTTTATTTTACAAAATCACCAAACTTATGGTCCTAGGTTGTTCCAACAAAGATTAATATCTTCATTTGATGTTTGAGACTCATAAGACTTATTCCAACTAGAACTGACCTAATCCGAAGAGGGGTGCATATCTCATCTAACATGTGCCCGATGTGCAACTCGTTCAATAAGGTCGAATTACATATGTTCTGTGATTGTTAGGGAGGTGGGTGCTCTTCTACTAGTTTGGTGGGTTGATTTGTCTTTCAACAACATACCACATTCTTTTGATTCTATATCGGAAGTGGGTAGCAACAAAGGAAGGGATGTTTTCCAAGTAGATGCTATGGAGGCAGCCGTTGGGTAAAATGACTTAAAATGGTAATGAAGTTTCAAAAATGTACAAAAAATATCATTGTTTTATTTTTAGTACTCAAAATACCTTTAAAGTATATTTTTTATACACAAAATACCAATGAAGTACACATGTGTTCTAATAAAACCTTGTGGGTAACCTATTACCGCAGGTAACGGAAAAATATCATAAAAAGGTAACAAAATTTCAAAAATGTTCAAAAAATACCATTATTTTTTTAGTATAAAAAATACCATTGAAATTTCCAAAATGTTCAAAAAAAACCATTGTTATTTTTTCAGAGCATATTTTGTTAACTTCGTTGTTTCCGGATTATATAGAACACAGTCATCGGAGATTAGTCACTGTCGTACCGGTTCACACCAGTTGTGTATTATCTTTCATTCCATCACTCGATCAGTTTGTATCTAAATCCATATTTAGGAATTCTCATGACATAACATCACACTCATTTCTCCTTTGTGTCTCTCTTGTGTCGCAACACTAATGAACGGCTAACCTTGATGTATAATATGTGCATCTATATAACGTATATATGTTTTAGGTTTGAGGCATATAATGTGATCGGGAAGAAAGAATGTTTAACTAATGTTATTACCCACTTACTTCTCTTGTTACCATAAGAGCAATTGAGTGAAAGAATGAAAGATATTTGCACAGTTGTTGTGAACTGATATAACGGTTCATGATCTCCGGTGGTTGTGTTCTACATAATCCGACAACAACACAATTAACAAAAAGTGTGGTATTTTTTAAACATTTTGGAAACTTCGTTACACTTTAAGTTATTTTCTCATTTACTTGAAGTACCTGGTTACCACAATATTTTAGTTGAACACATGTGTATTTCGTTGGTATTTTGTGTATAAATAGTAACATTAATGGTATTTTTTGTACTAAAAAAACAACAATGATATTTTTTGAACATTTGAAAACCGGGTAACCTACAATAGCCGGTAAAATGGTATTTTGTGTAAAGAAAAAACAATGGTTTTTTTTTTTTTTTATACATTTTTGAAACTTCGTTACCTTTTTAAATCATTTTCCTAACTTTTTAATAATGTGAAAACGTCATTTTGTTAGCTTGTGAGATCAAATTATTGGCTTTTCAATGGCTTAAGAACAGATGTAGATGGGGTAGATGTAGATGGGGTAGGGTTTATTATGGGATTCTTGGGTTATCCAATGTAACTTGTTAATCATGTAACCGTTTTTCTTCATTTTTAATAAATCTTGTTGTTAAAAAAAAACTTTTTCATAATTAGTAGCCCAATATTTCTACAAAATTGTTTCTTGCGAAATAGGTTTGTAGTTATGTTTGGATTAGGCACTACAAAACTTTGGACCCCAATGCAAAATTAATTTTTTTTTTCAATTTCTTTGTCTTTTTATCCGGAGAGTCTTACACTAAAGAACATTTTGTAATGATGTTCATTCATATTATTATATTTTTCTCCATACATAATAATTTATATTTTACAAGATTGTACATACAAATTTCTAAAACATAAATTTATGTATGAAGAAAAAGTGTTGTGTACAAATCACTTTCAGTTTTGAAAATGTACTCCAGGTGTTACGATTTAAGTCTCACTTAGAACAAAAGTGTGTATTTATGTATAAATAAAAATTGTATGAGTTAACCATAAAAAAAAGTCACATTTGGGACAAATGAGGTTTTAAGGTCGCGCATTTCGGTGAGAGTTTAAACAAAAAAAAATTGTGATATAAAATTTGGGTTATGTTATAATGTGTGGCAAAATAATGATATAATTAGGTATATTTTTCAAAGCAAAATGCTTTATGAAGAAATAAAAGTAGGATGGTATTACAACATTGTACCATCAACTTTTACTTATTAAGGCATTCTACTTAGAAAAATCTACCCAAGTATAGTATACACTATACAAAGTTGAGAACCAATTAACATAAATGATAAGTAGAAAATAGTCTCACAGCCACCTTGTCCTAGAATGGAACATAATCGTAAGCAAATCATGATAAAAGATTTAAACTCAATTAGCACAAACACAAAGAGCTTGTCTAGTAGAATTATTTCATTCTTCGTTCTCGCTCCAGAGAGAAATTTTCCATTATTATTTCATGAGTTACAACATCTTGCCCATTCATTACATCAACAGTCTATCTTTGATCCATACTTTTCAACAAAGGGAAATTATATTTAAAAAATAAAAGAAACTATCAGGCATGTCGATTGTTGAATAGTAAAAGAATGTGGCTAGAAAGTGAAACCCAGAAAAGTCAAAAATTAAAAATTAAAACACATCTTGACTACATTATCAAACTAAGCAATTTCTTGGTTATGAGGGCAACTAAAAAAAGACTTTACTTTTATTTATTAACATTATACCAATTTAGTTATGACCATAGACACATTAATCCAGTAGTTTCCCACTTGGATATGTCGCTAACTACAATTGCAAGTACAACCTCAAATAACTAGTAAATAGTGTTTTCAAAGACAATACCAGACTTTGTTGGTCCTAAGATAAGTGATCAACTATTCCTTCGTTCTTCCCAATATCGTATAAACATGAGCACGTATTAGAATCAATCTTATTGTCCAAGATTCTGTTTCCCCATAATCCCGTTTTGTGATGACGTCATTAGACTACTAATTGAACACATCAATTTATTCTCGACTGGGCCCAACACTATAATGTCAACATCAAAACACCGAGGGCCCCAAAGATATCCATTTTCCTACTAAGGCAAAAGGAACAAATCAATTTCGACTATATAATCATACAATTTTACTTATCGAGTCATACATGGAAATACACTTTATAACACTTAGTTACGAGATGTGTTGGAGTAAACCAATTCATAAAACATGACTTATATATCTCTATTTTAAGAATAGAGGATATTATCGTCTTAGAATTACTCGTGATTAAATCCATGAAGTAATTTCTAAGTGCGGGTTTAACCAATACTTAAAATCTCTATTTCTAAGTACTCATGAATTTTTCAGCAATACCAATGCCATGTCCAGTCTCTATGGACAATCTACAAATGATTCATGACAGTCTTAAAGCAATACTTAGTCCCAAAGTATGATCGACTATGGTATTTCAAATAACTCAATATTCAGGAAGTAAAACATGCAAAATAAAACACAAGGATAAATTAATTTACAAATGGTTTCATACACATTGAATATAAATAAATCACTATTTAATTAATCACCATCCAGTTACAATTTATCAATATTACAATGCTTCAAAATAATCAACTACTAAAATCTAAAATCTAATATAATCTCTTAGTCCAATGCTCCTATCATGCTCAAAGTACTTGACCTTGCTAAGACCCTTTGTCAGAGAGGAATAACATGAGTTTCTTCTGTTGATACAAGATTTAGCATGAGTGCACCTTCTTCAACCTTATGTCTAATGTAGTAATATTTCCTCTGTATATGCCTGGATATGCCATGATCTTTATGCTCTTTTGTTAAAGCTACTACAACCTCATTGTCGCAGAAAATCTCCATTGGTTATTGGATTGATGGAAAAACTTCAAGATCTCCAATGAAATTCTTTAACCACATAGCCTCCTTCGCAGCCTCGCTTGTTGCGATGTACTCTGATTTATAAGTAGAATCATTCGTTGTTTGTTTCTTCAAACTTTTCCAAGTTACTGCTCCACCATTCAATAAGAAAACCCAACCAGATTGAGAATAACTATTATCTTGATCTGTTTGAAAACTGATGTCACTAACCCATTCACCTTAAGTTCATATTTTCCGCCAAAAACTAAGATCATATCCTTTTTTTCGCAAATAATTAAGAATGTTCTTCACTGTAGTCCAATGAGCTAAACCAGGATTTCCCTGATATCTGCTAACCGTGCTCAAGGCATAAGCTGCATCAGGTCAAGTACATGTTATAGAATACATGATTGATCCTATAGTCGAAGCATGTGGAATTTAACTCATAGTGTCTATTTCCTTATCACTACTGGGGCATTGAGCCTTGCTCAATTTAATAGTACTACCTCCGTCTCATATTTATTATCCACTTTTGACTTTTGAAGTCTTTATTTTTCAACTTTGACCTTAAATATTTTTATTTGTGTTATAAGTTACTTGATGAAACATATAACAATGAAAATACATTTAAAACACAATCCATTCATATATTTTGAATCAAGTATTATATATCAAAAACAAAAATATTTAAGGCCAAAATTGAAGAATAAAGACTCAAAAAGTCAAACGTGGACAAGATCCATACTAGGACTTAGTCAGAGTACAACCTACTGTCTTTCGACCAGGTGTTTGATCAACCAAGATCCATACTTGGTTATCATATGTGAATTGGATCTCACCTTCCATGGCCTGCTATCGATTCCTTGTAGTTAGCAGACTCATCCAAATTTACTAGTGTTTCATCACTGATAAATGTATCACCTTCTACGGTTATATCGAAACCATAAAACGAAGGTGGCATGCTAACCCTATTGGATTAACTAAGGGGAAACGAATTGTCAATGGGCTCAACAATTTAATTCTTATGTTGAGAGATAGAGTCTTCAAAAGTTGCTTCATCCAAATGACTTTTGTTGATAACCAATGAGAAAACACTTCTTGGCTCTAGGTTCAAGTTTGTCTGAGGCTTCTCACGTAACGAGAACCTTACAACCCCATACCTTGATATGTACGAGCGAGGGAGGTTTCCTTATCCACATTTCATGAGGCATTTTGGCAACCTTCTTAGTTGAAACAAGATTAAGGATGTAGGCGACTATTTCTAAGGCACACCCCCATAATGATATTGGAAGCGAAGCTCGACTCATCATGGAACGACCATATCAAGTAAAGTCTGATTACTTCTCTCAGCTACACCATTTAGTTGTGGTGTCCTAGGAGGTGTCAATTGTGAAACAATTCCATATTCCTTTAGATAGTTGGTAAACTCGATACTAATATACTCACCGCCTCTATCTATTAGATCACAACATCTTTATCTTCTTGCCCAATTGGTTCTCTACTTCATTCTTAAACTCTTTGAACTTTTCAAAAGTTTTTGATTCATGTTTGATCAAGTAAATATAACCATATATACTATAATCATAAGTAAATGTAACAGAGTAGCGATGTATGTCTTTCATGGCAGATCTGAATAGTCCACGCACATCTGTATAGATGAAGGCCAAAAAACCCTCACCTCTTTCACATGTGCTAGTTGAAGTTGATTTAGTCATCTTGCCCATTAAAAAAGACTCGCATTCATCTTTGGATTTTAGATCAAATGATCCCAACAGTCTATCCTTTTGGAGTTGGACGATGTGTTTCTTGTTAATGTGCCCAAGACGACAATATCATACGCATGACTTATCTAAACTATTAGAAGAACTAATATTATACATATTGTTTCCTAATTCATTCATACAAACAATAGTCTCATATATAGCATCATAAGGCCTTGTTTTGAAAACAAATACACCATTAAAATAAACTGAAATAGTACCATCATTATTATCAAAACTATAAATATAACCTTGTCAAAATAAAGCATGAAAAGAAATAATGTTTCGAGCTATTTTTGTAGAATAACAACAATTATCCAATTCTACTATAATACTAGCAAACATAAGCTCATAAGTACCAATCCTGGTAACATCCGATATTCGATTGTTCTCTATGACCAGGTTCAACTTCCCATGCTCGAACTCTTCACTTTCCTCTAGTCCTTTCATATAAGAACAAATGTGGAAATCGCATCTCGTATCAAGAACCCACGAATTTGAAATGCAAGGATTATTGATTTAAGTAAAATACGTACCAGTAGCTTTGTCCTTGGCATCTTTCACTTCCTGCAAGTACTTAGGGAAACTTCTTCTCCAATGGTCTTTCTGGCCACAATGAAAGCACACGACCTCTTTTGGATCAGCAACATGAGGAGTATTGAAGTTGGCTTTGCTTTGGTTCCATTGGACTTTCCCTGGCGAGCCTTACCTTTCTGTTTGGATTAGGAAAGGGCATTTCTCTTCTTTCCTCTATTTTATTGGATAGCCATAACAAGAGCAGTTGCAGAACTATTGGAATGAGACTTCTTCATTCCCGCTTCAGCTATTTGCAACAGATTGTGGAGCTTAGTCAACATAGTCTCTGTATTGTTCAAATGATAGGTCAATATGAACTTATCATAACTACAAGGCAAAGAGTTGAGAACCATGTCAATGGCAAGGTCCTTATCAAAGTTCACATTAATTTTTTCCAATCTTTCTACATGCCTCTTCATTTTCTATACATGAACATACACAGATTCTTCATCTTTCAGTTTGCACGCCATTAGGGACGTTACCACTTCGTCACTCTTTTGTCTCGTCTTTTCATGCAACATATGAGACAAGGTCATGTTAAGCTCATAGGTCCATTAATCCTCATAAGTTTTCTAGAGCTCAAGTACCATAGTTGCAATCACAATGCAAGAGACATTTGTGGCATCATGCACGTGTTTCTCATAATCACCAAGCTCCCCAGGAGTATTTCTTTGTTAATTTTTGGAATTGGAGTAGTAAGAACATACTCTTTGTTCTCATATCGAAGTATCATATTTAGGTGTTGTTTGTTTTTTCGAAGCGAAAATTCGTGAAGTCTGCAGACCACCTCTGCAATCCTCTGTAGCAGAAGAGGTGGAACAAACGGCTGCAGCCCATAATAAGAAGCATGTTTGTTTTTTAACATCTGCAGACTGCTGCAGTAAACTGAAGTTTAAATAAACTGAAAATAGTTTTCAACACCGAAATTTAAATAATTATAGTCTTAAAACATTGAAAGAATACTAAAAAACATGTAAAAACACAAAAATATAAAACTTTTTAAAAAAACTTACAAAAATATAAAAGAAGCTAACAACTTTACTCTAGAAAAAAACTAATTTTAGAAAAAATTAAAAAAATTAAAAAAAAAAAAAGAAAGAATTGCAAACGATGTCTACAAAGTTCGTAAAAAATTACACACGTTAAAGAAGATGAAATTGAAACTTGAAATATTATTAACAGAAACGTTAAAAAATTTATAAAAATTAAAGTTTTTTTTTTTTTAAAATCAAGTTAAAAAAATATGTGGAAACAATAAAAAGAAATTGTATCAAATCTGTAAATAAAAGTTTAAAAAAAATCTAATTTTTTTAAAAAAATGAAAGTTAAAAAAAAATAAATTATACCAAAATTCTAAAAAAACACTTACAAAAAATGAAAGATGAAGAGGTTTGAAGATGCAAGTCAAGTGCTGCGCCACGCAGCACACGCGCAAAGGTTTTGCAGTCTGAAGTCTTCCAAAAAATAAACTGCTGCGAGAGGGAAAGTGTTGCGCGTGTGCTACGCCCCCAGCAGAAAGTGGTTTGAAGATGTTTTTTTAAAAAAAAAAAAAACAAACAGCACCTTAGAGTCCTTATCCACTTCATGTAGTTTGGACTAACAAGCTTGTCCTTAGCAAAGATTGATAGTAGAGTAAAGTTGTGGTTTGATGGAGGAGGAGGAGGAAGATCATCACTTGAAGACATCTTAAGAAGACAAGATTTTAATTAGCTAAGTCAATCCTTAATATTTTAACCCAATTAATATTCAAGGTCAGGATCCAATAATGCAATTCGAAATTAAGAAAATGGATGTCGTAATCTAATCATGGATTCATTTAAGGTAGGTAATGCACTTTACCAATTTCAATCTATATGTAATTCCTAGATCATTTGAGATTCATTGAATCTTATCAATGGCATGTTTGGTCTCAAGTTATTCTTTTCCATTTGTGACTGGGATACCACGGATCATAAAGAATATGTGAATAACCATGTAAACTCATTTGACAACCTCGAGGTCTTTTATCATCTCAAATTGATGTGTGGGTAAATCAAACACGCTCCATACATTAATGATAATTTTTGAGTTGTGTCATCATAAAAACTTTATAGTCCTAAATTAGTGTGTTGGTTAACCATGCACGCTCCACTAATGACTCATAAAGATTGATGTGCATTTTCATGGATTAGCATACACTTTCACATTTTCCTAAAGTAATTAGAGTGGAATTTTTAATAGGTTCTATTACTTTATAACATTATACTTTTAATGAGGTTATGTCCTACCAAACTCGTTATGCTAACAACCCTCCACAACGTAAGAGAGCAGTGGGTGAAAATGACACCCATTTAATGGTCATTTTATATTGCGTTTCTATATACCCTCTTTATAGTGTGGTTTCGTGAATGAGACATAGTAGCAATTCGACTAACTCATACCATACATATAGTATTAAACATTTAATATATAAGTTAAGGGTGTATTAAAAACATTTTAAAACCAACAAGGTTTAGAAATTAATTATTAAAAATTTTAATTTTCTAATTATTTAAACCAATTAATGATTTTAATATTTATCGTTTAATTAATCAAATAATTAAATGTAATTAAAATCATGAGGATAATTCATAAATTCAAGATTTTAGGAGATCAGATTACCAAGTTGAATATTCAGATTTTATACAATTAAAATAATATTAATTAAGGTAATTATCCTAATCAATTTGAATTAATCAAAAGAAAAATCTTTGTTGAACAAAGGCTTTTCACGATGTGGCAGAAGGATCCCCATGTCGTGACAGAAAGGAAAAAAAAAGCGAATCAGACGACTGCCACAACGTAGCAGGAGGATACCCACGTCATCGCTAAGACAAAATGGTGATTTTGTTTTCTTCGATTTGGTCAAGTTCAACTCATGCACATTTAAATGTTAGACAACCTTGCTCTGATACCACCGATCTATATTACATGGAATAATGCGGAAAAATCCTTATACTCTTAAGGTTACATGCAACCTACTATGATCTATGTCATAACATTATTGAAGTAACATACTATTGAACAACAAAACTTCTAAATCCTAATGGAAATCGAAATTCACATAGAATTGCATACATTTGATTTGTTACTGTAAACACATCTTAGATTCTAACAAGATCAGTCCATAATTCTTTTTGAAAACAAGCTCTAATTATGTGTGAGCCTATAATGGTTCACACCCACAACACAAGAACCCTAGAAAGATTAGGAGAGAGGGTAGAGAGGATGCATGTTCGGATCTTCTATGAAGGGATAGAGTAGTCGAAAATTTCAAGTCATAAGGTCATATTTATATCTGATTAGGAGACATCTAGAAACTCTAATTTGAACATAAAATAATATTATCTCAAATAAGGTTGTTATCTAGTTCCTTGATTATCTAAATGAAGGATTACAAAAATCTTTTCAAGCTCAAACTCTTCTCAAGAGTCTACTATCTTCTCACTATTTTGTTCCACTTCACACTCTCTTTCTAATTTCCCCTTATTACACATAAGGTTCAACCTTTCATCTTTCTCTAACAGTTAATCACAAGTAAGTTGTTACATACACATATATCTACATAATATGATAGGTCCATCTTTTATCACCCTAGGAGCTACGTCTCCTCTTCTTTCTCTATTATGGACACACTACCAAAGTGTCCTCTTACTCTGCATACTCTACCTCTTACTTCCTTAAAATTCTTGACGTGTCTTTGCATGTTCCTTAGTTCTCAACTGTCTACATTGGAACATTCTTACTACTTTTCTCTTAAGTGTCAATCATGAATCTTGTTGCGCCTCATTCTCTCTATCTACATATTTATCTCACCCTGCTTCAAAATCTATCTTTGGTTAGTGCTATCATTATAACATCCAATGACATGGTTCAAGCTCTACTCATCATATTTCATACACTTTCCATTTAACAATGGAATTTCTCTTTTTTATGGCTAATTGCTCTCAAGCGTTGCCAAATCTACTCTTGTACTCATAAGCACACTTTTTGACCCTGAGTCTTTCTAAGATATACTTTATATATTTTTCTTTTCTTTCTTTGGGAAAACCAACCCTCTTACTCTTTCTACTCTTTTGTCCCCTTTCTTGCCACTCTTTTTCCATATTTCTATCTCTTTCTTTTTCTGGCTCTCTATTTGTCCCCATTATCTCTAATTCTATATTGTCTCTTCTATTTAGGGACACTTACCTTAATTATTATTGTCCATCTACATGTACACATCATCTCTAACACATTTTTCTATCATGACAATCATGATCTCATTATTTTTACAACTATGGCATCTTTTTACATAGAAAGCCCATTCATATGTCCTTTCACAAAATGACCATTCTTTCTCTCTTCTTGACATTCTTGACCCAAACCCTTGCGCTCGATCCATCAACTACTCCTAAACTCTTAAGTTCTTTATCTACACATATATATAGTCGTGTATCTAACTCTTATAACTTGGTTTATTACAAAACCAACTTATACTCTATGGTTCTTTTTCATATCCCATAGTTTACGTCTTGGTATAGACATACCAAAACTAGTTTACTTAAACTATGGATTTGATACCAACTGTAACAACCCAAAATTTTTTCATCTAACTATCTAGGGAATTATCTAAGTTATCTACAAAAATATGGAATTCTATTAACTCAAACCAATTTACATCCCGAGAAATATGCGGGTTTACAATAATACATAAATACAAATTAAAGCAACAATGAAAAATACAACTAAATATACTAACTCCTTGTGCTCATATCTTCTCACGTACCACGGCTGCTACCTGAACATATAAAACTTGAAAGAAATCTAGTACATTAGACCAAAAGTCTGGTGAGTTATATTCTAATATGTTTATTGTTATCATACTCTTCTTCTAATTTTCTCTATCTTCACATACCTTCTATTATGTCTTCTTTTCTCATACTCTAATTTATTATCCATCTTTCTGATCACATCTATCTCTTACTCTATCTTCTACTCCCCTTCTCTATCCTTCTCTCTTCCCTCATACTCTTTCTTAGCCTTTTCTCAAGCTCATCTCATACTCTATACATGTATATCCCTCATTCTCTTTTTCCACATCTCTTTTCTTATCATTGAATCTTATATCATCTCATACTCAGTCTATTCTTCTCATACTTTATGCATGCTCTTCTCATATTCTTACTATGTTCATCACACATCTCTTACTCTTGTCATGTCTATCTCATACTCTATTTACTCTTCATCTTTCTATTATCATGTTGTCATGCCTCAACATTTAATTATCAATTATATAATCTCATCTGTTTCTAAGGGAAACTACATCCCACTAACAATATTGGGTACACTAATATGAACTTACTCCCCTCTATTATGATCCCTCGTGGGTCCTTAATCATTCTTCTTCTCTTTTATCCCTCATGGATTCCTTATTCTTAATCCATCACGGATTATCTCTATGTTCTTAAAGAGCTCTTTATCCTTGTTCCACTCATGAAACCCTTCTTCTACCTTCTCTAATCATACACAATCTCATTCCCATAGGAATAATCTATCCACATCCACAAACTATGCCATTCATGGTCCAAAATCTTATAGCGGACACCATCCGTGATTTAAAATAATGGTTCTTGCGTTAGGATATCGGTTTTTAAATATTATGTAGAATATATATATATATATATATATATATATATATATATATATATATATATATATATATATATAATCACAAAGAGTTATATACAATGTTAAAACACATAACATAAAGCAAATTAAAAGAGTCCAATTATCAAATTGTCAAACAAAGATCAATCACAATCCACCGATTAGGTTATAACAGGAAATAAACAACATTGGACAAATAAAGGACATTGGGCTAAAAATATTATAAAAGTGGACTAGCCCATATAAAAACAAATCCATTTTTTTTAATCAGCAAAAGACGTCCTATAATTTGAATAGCGGGATAAAAATGAGATACCGGTTTTGAAATAACGATGAAATTGTGTCTCATCTTTGATCCGCTATTTGGAACCACTACTTGCCACACACCAACGAAACGCTATACCATCGATCTCTCAACGCTATGAACTACCCTGTGTCCAAAGGGACCAAACTCTTATTCTCATAGGAATCGTACTCTTCGTTCCCTAAGGAACATCTTTCTCATTCCCAAAGGAATCGTCTTTATACTCTTCTCACAATCTTTCTCTATACATGTCCCATGGACATTCTATCTCTTTATCTCATTGAAAGATCTTTTCTACTCATCTAGTACTTAACTCATTAAGTACCTAATGTCTATCTCCTTTTAACATTTCTTATGTATTCTTCAGAATACCATCATTATCTATATTTATTTTGTAAGTCCCTAATCTGCCTGTGTATCAATCAGATCCGTTTGATGGTGCGGAATCCCAATCAAACGGATAATGTCAGATAAAATAGAAGAGAAGAAGAAGAAGAAAATTATGAATCTTGTATGTATTGATATGAATTAAAGCTCCAGATACAAAAGATTCACACACATACGCTCCTTATTCTCTCTGGCCGTAAACTCCTTCTAGTTCATCAATCCCTACTCCTCACCCTAACACCTCTATTTATACATGTTGGATATGGGCCGGAAACAAATGGGCCATAAATGAGTTTACGGCCGTAAACTCAGCCGTAAACTAGACCATAAATTCATAAAATATTACACAAAAATATAATTGCCCAGAAAAGTAAAGTATAAACCATATTTTGACCCAACAATCTCCCCCTTGGTTTATAGCTTTCATTTCTTAATGACCCAACAAGCTCCCCCTAAAAAGTAGCTGGCTTTCTTGATAATCTTCATTGGGAGCTTTGGCTTCGACTTTAATCTTCGAATTCTTCACGACTTCAAGATGAACTTGATGAATCTTCAATAATTGACTTCATCTTGAGCAGTTGGGCTTTTCTTCAGAGTTTGGCATTGATCGCACATTGGGTGAGGAGGCTTGACGTACTGATTCTTGAAAGATAACGCTTTCAGATTGAGAATCTTCAGAGAGAACATCAGAGAGAACAAATCTTCTAGATCACTTCAGCAGGTACAACAATAGCAGCAGACTGATTGAGGAGGCTTCAGTGCAATCCGTCACATAATCTTCAATTGCAGCTTCACCTTGCTTCTAGGGTTGAAGGATTGAATGTTGAAAGAATGATCTTCATTTCTTGCTCCTTCGAATGCGAATTCTTCGATGCTCACGGACGAAGCCTTTGGCTCAGAAATCTTCAACACAAACTCCATGAGTCTTATCTATACCTGAAATCACTTTTCAAGACAAAACAAAACTAAAAGAAAACTTAGCACACAAATTAAAATAGAAACAAAAATATTTTTGGATTTTTTTGATTTTTCTGAACAAGAAATAAAACAGAAATAACACTATTTTTGGATTTTTTAATTTTTCTGATTTTTTTTTTAATTTTTAATTCTCCCCTAATATTTAAATTAGAAGAAACTATAATAAATTTAACAAAAATAAAAATGATATCTAACTTTAAGAGTGATTTGGGATCAAAGTTTTTAAACAGCTTTTATCCACTTGTCGGTACCTTCCATATTCACATCTTTGTCTGGTCGATCGTCGGTATTGTGGTCCACTTAAACACGAAAAATTTGTGACAGATTTAGGACATACTATTTGTTACAAGACAGGTGAACTTAAGTTCCTAGATATTATATCTGATCCTAAGTTCCTAGATACTATATCTTAAGGACCATTCATCTGACGACGACCAGGGATATTGTTGTCCACCTAAATTAAGCAGCGAGATCTATAGACAATCTTTGAGTGTTCAATTTTAATTGTATTTGAACATGTTTCCCACTTCCTGATATGCCCCAGCCATCAAGAACTTCCAGAGTAATCCTTACACCGGGTGAGCAGACAACCATTCAGAGAGAGAAGAGATTCAAAATTCTATTGCTAACTACTTCAGAGGGGTTGAGAAGAAGAAGGTTGCATATGCTGTGTACCAGGTCGGATTAGAAGTTGCGCAAAGGAGACAACATATGGCTAATAGATAAGAAGTATTTCACACACATATATATAGCCTGTAGAGAAATAGAGTTGTATATGTTGTGTACCAGGTCGGATTAGAAGTCGCGCAAAGGAGACAACATATGACTAACAGACGGAAAGAAAGAAAATGATATTCTACAGACCTAATTTATCGGAATTTACCAGTCGCCCCATCTAACCGGAATTAAGGACATAATCCGCACATCGAGGAAAAGTTAAACCACGGTTCCAAGTACGGGTTCAATTAGTGTGACGAGTAGATTCCCATATACATATATATATATATATATATATATATATATATATATATATATATATATATATATATCCCTGCTCAACCTATCCAAGCGTCGTATTGTCAGGCTGAACGTATCTAACTAGGTCAAGATTTGTCAAGTCTATAAATTTCCTAAGTTCAACTCTCCCTAGTCAAGTCCATTTAAATATTTTCGTGCCTACCTACGCATGAAACCAGAGCATAGACCCTTCAACTTCGGGTACGTTATGCAGACTCAGGTTGCCTGTTATCACTTGACAATATGACTTCCCAAAACATCTCCTGTAAGCACATTCCATTAACACCACATTTTTGATTTTCTGATTTTCTATTGTTTTTGGATTTTTTTAATTTTTTTAATTTTTTTTTAATTTTCTAATTTTTGTTTTGTTTTTATTTCTCCCCCTAAATTTGTGCATAGGAGAGAAATGAAAGTAAATGCGCAAATTTAAACTATCCTAAAACAAAAATTAGTCTTTAAAGCGAATCAACTTAATACAAACTCAGGAGTATAGAGAAGAAAATGCAAACCGTAAGTCACCGATTGAATTTGCATCCAGAAGGTCTGAGAACAGCACACATAATCTCAGAACAGATCCGAAAATTCTTCATGTCATTAAGCACTAACCCCGTGAGTGATCACTTCTTTTCTTCCCTTCCCGCAGAGGACACATTCTCCCAAACAATGTTCTGAGTGTTGTACAGTTGAGAGATGTCTCCTATCGTGTGCTTGGAACAGCCACTACCAACAAACCGAAGTATTATGATATGCCTCCATGGCTGCTCCGACACAGAGCGGGATCAGTTGGTCTTTGGAACCCAGTCCATTTTGAAATTGGGTCGACCTTTGTCATCAACGCACGATACCCTCTCCCATGACATATCCTGCTTGTCACAAACAGAAGATGTAGAAACATTAGAGTCGTTAGTTGATTTGGGAGATTGAGCCTTCGGAACCCATTTGTAGTTTGGTTTAAACCATTTCTTTTTTGATCCGATGGGTGCCTCGGCACTTGATTTGGAACTTGAAGCCGACTGCTGAGATAACTTTGACCTAACCGGTCTTTGTTTCACTGGAGCATCTCTTAAACTAGACTTTTGGGTCAACATTCCCTTCTTGTTCTTGGGAGTTGGATGCTTGACCGTGGGAGTTGGATGCTTGGCCTTGGGAGTTGAATTCTTGGCCTTCATGGCATTCCAGTCAGCATTGTCTGAACGTGATCTCGGGGGGTTTCTTTTGAAGTATCTCCCTCTTGGCGCGTTCTGCCAGCCTTGTGCATAGTAGGGAACGTATGCGCAATTTGGACAATTTCTGGCAATGTGTCCAGGTGTTCCACGGTGAAAACATGTCTTTTTCTTCACTGTGAAGTTGTTTCTTCCTGCCCTTGGTGGCGTATCCTTGCCTTGTCTCTTGTTGTTCCCAGATGCACACTTGCAATAGGCACTCTTTTGCGCTGGAATTAGAGGCCTATATTTCTCAACGGCAGGTTTGTTAAGAGCAATAGAATTCGAAGAAATAGATTCTGAGTTCAAAGAGTCATTGGTTTGTTCAGTATTGCTCTCCTTGTTCTCATCTTCTGCTACTTTACCTGCACATTTAACAGAAGCATCAGTATTTTCAACATTAATAACTCCTCCTGACACAAATCCAGCTCGTTTGCCATATCGAAGATGTGGCTCCCTGTCAGTTTCATCCTGTGTTATAGGGATGGATGTGTAGTTATGATTATAAGGAGGAGGTACACTATCATACCCTAGACCCTTGCTTTGAT
Source organism: Lactuca sativa (assembly GCF_002870075.4). NCBI lineage: Eukaryota > Viridiplantae > Streptophyta > Magnoliopsida > Asterales > Asteraceae > Lactuca > Lactuca sativa. Next base: position 200,310,527 of record NC_056624.2, read on the forward strand.
TTTCTTTGAATTTTAACTGGGTTTCATATAAGGACTCAACTGTCTGACTTGACGCAGTATAATTTTTGAAACTGACATCAGTTTTTCCACACTTAATTTTTAAAGCGTCAGGTTCTTTAGTTACAGCAACAAGTTGTCTCTTAACATAATCATAATTTTCACACTTGCTGCTATACTCTTCCTGAAGTTTCCTAAAGTCCATGGTTTTAGCTTCTAATTCAGCCTTCAGGGGTTTTTGTCCTTTCCTGAGTTGATATCCTTTATATCTCACGTCCTCAACTTCCCCTTTTAATAAATCAATTTGTTCCCGAAGAAATTTAATCGTATCTTCACATGATTGAGAACATGAAACTTCACATGAATGAGAACACGACACTTCATTGACCGGAAGGTTTGCAGAACTCATTGTTTTTCGACAATTCAAAGCGTTAAGTTCTTCAATTATATCAGCCAGACTAAGACGATTGAGATCTTTTGTCTTCTTGATGTCAGCCACGTCCATATCCCACGATTTTGGAAGTGAATTCAATAGCTTTTTGTTTGTCTCAGATTTAGACAAGAAGATCCCAACTATATTCATCTCGGTAATAAGTGTAGTAAATCGCTGCAACTGAGTTTCGAGGGTTTCTCCAGGGATATAATCAAAAATGTTGAAATTTTGTCTTAACATATCTTGACGACTCTCTGTCATGTTTTCAAAACCCTCGTAGACCTTAAAATCAATTAAAAAACACAACTAGAAGCTAAAATAAAACTTAAAAGTCAAATTAAAAAAAAAAAAAACATGAAAAAGTCAACCTTTAAAAAGTCAAACTAAAAAAATCAAACTTGCAAGTTAAACCGAAAAGTTAAATTTGAAAATTTTGAAAAAATTAAACGAAAAAGTCAAAGTTTAAAGTCAAAGGTCAAACTTGAAAGTCAAAGTCAAAATTTGAAATAAAAAGTCAAAAATAAAAACAATTTTTATTATTATTCTTTTTTTATTTTGGATGAAAATAGAATTTAAAACTAAAAAAAAGTGAATTTTGGGTTAAAAGTGTCAAAAATGAAAAATTAGAACCGAGAAAGAAGCTTTATAAATTAAATTCGGAAGGGATAAAACAAGATGCAGCGTAGAAGACTTGGGTAAACGCGTGGACTAGTAGGGAGGAGACCCAGGTTCGATCCCCGGCACCTCCACCTTCTCTTCCTATGTTTTTATATGCGAAGGGTTGCTACTGCTACGAGGTTGCTGCGAAGCGATGACAAGGACTGAGGTGCGAGGCGATGACCGAGACTGCTGGACCGCAAAATCCGAGGCCGCAAGCTCGGACCGTGAACCTCGGGCCGTGAACTCCGAAACCCTAGCCGCCGGCCGCCACCCCCTCGCTGTTTACGACTAAAAACACCATTTTTTGCTCTTTTTTGCTCCAAAACTCGATCAAAAACACGTTTTTATGAAAAACACAAAGAACAAACCCCCATTATTTTTCAGAGATCTATCCAAAAATGCAAGAATATTTCAAAAATAAGATCAAGTAATGCCCCAAATCTGACAAAATTGATTGATACAACTTGGCTCTGATACCAATTGTAAAGTCCCTAATCTGCTCGTTATCAATCAGATCCGTTTGATGGTGCGGAATCTCAATCAAACAGATAATGTCAGATAAAATTAGAAAATTTAAACCATATTTTGATCCAACATATATACATACTCTATTATATGATTATAAAGCATATAATCATATGTAATCTCTTTCTACCATCTCTTGGGTATTTGACAAATACCCTTATCATCTACCCATACATACATTTTCATACATAAGATTATAATACATATAATCATTGATATGTGCATATTTAGCTATATATTTAGTATAAATTTTCATCATTTGTTAGCTAATTATTTACATATTATGGATAAAAGGTACTTAATAGTGTTCAAATTGTATTTTCAGTCCAAAAGATATGCTCGGAATAAAAAAGGAAGCAGGAGAAGCAGTTGGAAGTTCAGGAGTTGAAGTTAAGAAGAAAAATGCCAAAAACAAGAAGGACTCGGCGAGTCAAAGCCTGACTCGCCGAGTCAGATCGAAGATTCGCGAAGCTCTAGAAGTCCTTGCCGTACACAGATTTTTAATGAGGGACTCGGTGAGTTGGGACCTTGACTCGATGAGTCACCTCTGTTTCCAAAAAAAATATAAATAGGGACTTTGAGATCAAGATGGGGACTTCTCTAGGAGGCTTAGATTGCGATTGAAGGTGCTGCTAGACCAGGAGAAGCTAAGGAATCAACCCTAAGTTCAATTTTGAAGAAGATTAAGGCAAATTCTAGTTTATTCTTAGTTAAGCCTTTGATTCAATCATGATTGAACTAATTGCATTTGTTTTTGAGTTTGTTTTTATTACAATTATGAACTAAAACTTTTATCTTCTGTTTAGGGTTGATGGTTTGTGAATATGGATTGATTTGATGGTTAGGATTAATTTTAATAGGTGATATTGTTTTGTTAAGCTTGTTAAAGAACCTCATATGTTAATAATAACTATTTTCTGTTAATAAATCAGTAATTAAGTTATATGAACATCTCTTGGTTATTAATTTCATATGATTTATGTGACCACATAGTTATATGTCTAGGAATAACGAATGTGAAACTAGAATTAATTAGATGATAGGTAAGTTAATACGTGAGCTTGTGTGATACACCATCAACAAGAGGTTAAATTGAATCACCAATTTAATTAACCATTACAAGTCTTACTTAACCCAAATTAATTAACTAGGAAACTTATTAATTTAGACAACCGACCACTGCTTGAATTAATCTATTTTCTAAGGATTAGCGATAACAAACGTGAACCTAATCATCTCAATCAGTAGCCAATGAAAAGTTAATCCGATACATTTACCATAAAATCAACCATAGGATCAAATGATTCGAACCTAAACAAAAGTCCTCTTTATCATTGAAATTAGTTGCAATTTAATTGTTAGCTTTTAGTTGCTTAGTTAAGTGTTAGTTAAGTTTCTAGTCTTGTAAAACTAGAGAAAACCTTACATTTTATTACTTGTTCTTAGATATTATTAGTAATTAGTTTAATTTCCGTTCCCTGAGTCCGATACCCTACTTATTTAACTATACCACAATTGATAGGTCCACTGCCTTTGAGTGTCTAATTCATAATTAAAGAGTAGGATAAAACTTAGTTCGTTTCACACACATCAAGTTTTTGGCGTCGTTGCCGAGGAACGGTTCAAAAATTAATACTAATTTCTAGGTTTATAGATCCTTTGTGTGAGATTTATCTTGCACAAAGTTATTTCTTAAGTAATTTAGTTATTAGGATAGGTTTTAATAGTTTTCTATTTTAGAATTTTCGTTAATATTTTTTTTCTGTTTTTGCCTTGAATTCGCCGAGTGCAGTCGAAGCTACTTGGCGAGTCCATAGCTGATTTCCAGTTTCATGTTTTAGTTTATTTTTGTTCTTTTTACGCGTTTTCCTTGTTTTGTTTGCAGACATTACATGACCCGAGGATCCAACACGCCTCTGGTTCCTCCATTTGAAGACCTAGAGTCCGCTCTCAAGAAAAACAAAGACAAAGGTGTTGAAAGTTCAAATCATCCAAGAAAGTCACCTTTCAAGGACCTTAAATCAATATTTAGAAAGAAGAAAAGCAACAAGGAAGGTGGTTCTAGCAATCAAAAAAAGTGAGGAAAGCAATTTTGAACACTTTGAAGGAAATCCAATCCCGGAAGTAACCGATTACGAATCTGAATCCGAAGAAGAAAGCGACTTTGGAGACGAACCCACTAACACCATGGCGAACATTGATGAAGTCCCCATGGGAGAATGGAAGAAAAGGATAAAAGATTATACCGGCCCGGGACTTATGCAACCCATCATTCCTGCCACTGCCACTTTCGAGCTAAAGGGCCACATACTTGCTCAACATAAGGAAATCTCTTTCTACAGGAAAGATCACGAAGACGCTTACAAGCACTTAGACGAGGTCAATGATGTAGCCGACTACTTTAATGTTACAAATATGTCTAGCAAAACCGTTTTGCTCCGTATGCTTCCCGTCACGTTTAAAGGAGCTGCGAAGGATTGGTTGAAATCACTCCCTCTCGGATCCATCACCACATGGGTAAGATGAAAGAAGAATTTATTGATCAATTTTGCCCTCCCTCAAAAATAGCCAAGTTGAAGAAAACCATAGCTAATTTTGAACAACAAGCTAGAGAGTCACTTTATGAGGCTTGGGAGAGATACAAGGGACTACTAAGGAATTGCCCACATCATGATCTTAATAGCCAACAAGAAGTCTCCATTTTCTATGATGGAGTGAATGTGACCACAAGGCAACTCCTTGATTTGCAAGGACCTCTCACAAAGAAGCCGCCCCCGGAAATCAAAGAACTAATTGAAGAATTCTCTAAGCACTCTAGAGAATACCATAACCCAAGGAATGAACTAAGTCGGGGGGTGGTGAACTCGGTTAATGATAGCATGGCAGCAATGATGGCTAAACTAGAGAGTGTGGATCGAAGAATGACTAAGATGGACCAATCCATCCATGCCATTAGGGTCAGTTGTGAGAATTGTAGAGGGCCTCATCTCACTAAAGATTGTGATCTTGACGAGAACGGGAACCGGAGGGTGCAAGTGTGCTATTCAAGTGGTGATATGTATGATGACAATTGGTGGAAACCCAAGAAGGATTGGCTTCCTTATGAGGAGTACAAAAAGGCAAAGGAGGAGAAATTTAAGCAAAAAGAAAGGGGCCTTTATCAAAAAGAGGAACCGATGCTGGAGAAGAAATGTGACTTGGAAGATATATTCACAAGATTTGTAGCCGCGTCTAAGAAGAGGCACAATGATACAGATGCTGAAATGAAAGAGCAACGAAATATGCTTAGAGAACATCAAGCTATGATGAAGGATCAGCAAAATATGCTTAGGAATCAGCAAGCATCTATTCATAACTTTGAAAAACAGCTAGGTCAGCTGGCATAACGAATCAACCAAAGAGCACCCGGTGAGCTTCCTAGCAATACTTAGCAAAATCCAAGAATGGCGCATGTGAATGCAATAACAACAGATTCTGAGCCAATCTACACTCCTCTGGCCTCTATCCAGAAGAATCCTAACAAAGTGCGAACAGAAGAAGTAATTAGCTGGAATTCGAGAAAACCCAACTCGACTCGCCGAGTCGCCAACATGGACTCGACGAGGCTTGGTTCTTTTGCCTTTGATTGACATCTCTTCTTGATCTAGCATATGTGATTCAATAGAAGAGTAATGATTATCATCATTCAAAGTTTTAAGATCCCCTTTATCTTCCAAACTTCCTCTACCTCCTCTTGGACAGCCGCATCATTCTCCACAATTGTTTCAAGGAAAGCCAAATGTACATTCTCAAAGTTGATGAGATCTTTAACAACCTTGTTTTCCTTAAGAGGATTCTTCAAGTAATCATGCAAAACGTGCACATCAGGTTCACTGAGGGTACTAATGGCTTGCAGATTAAAGATAACATCTCAAAGTAAGAATCTTCTTTCTTATAAGATAATTACATAATGTGATTTAATTATAATTCAAATATACTCTTGTGTTTTATACAAAGCTAGTGGGAGTGCATTTACATTCCTAGTCTTATATGGAATCGACATACTAATACCTGGAATAAAGATCGATATAGATAGATCATGTCAACTTAAAGGATTAAGTAAAACTGCATTAAGTGTCAAGGATCTTAAAGAGCTTAAGATAAAAGGCACTAAGAGAGTTATCTTGTCAAGTACCACATGACATGATTTTGAGCAAAAATCTAGTGCAAATGTTTTGAACTAGATAATATGATTGTATTCCATATGTTGTTGCAATTGGATTAATCATATTTTTCATAATTATGTATAAAGGCCAAATAAGTCGTATGCTTAGAGCATGTCAAATGATACCGTTATGATCCGAGAATAAGTCATTGTGTGACTTAATGGAACATTCTAAAGTGCTTGCAAGAACTAGAGGAATATTCCTAATCTACAGAGTATTTGAAAGGAAGCTATGTTTAAGGTTTTTTCACATATGCTAAACTTACAAATAAATTGAGATGTTTCTCAATCGGGCGTGTTCTCATTATGAATAAAGAGAAGTTACATGGATAGTGTTTCTATGTGGATTTTAGTTACAATTACACATCAGAGTTGTACATTGTGGTTTGGAGAACCACATACAAAGATGATTAATGTATAGTTTATTATGACTATGAGTAATCCCATTACGCAAGTATTGGTATCTAAGTCATAGTTAAGCATCTAATACATTATCGATATTTTCTCTATATATGTATATATATATATATATATATATATATATATATATATATATATATATATATATATATATGAAAATGTTTGTATTCGCAAAGTTTATACAAGTTAGGTTTGTCAGATCCACTTAACAAAGATCCTTCATTAGCTAAAGCATGAAAGTCAAGTTGGATATTGGAACAATAAAAACAATATATATATATATATATATATATATATATATATATATATATATATATATATATATATATATATATATATATATATATATATTGTGACATCCCCAATTTCACGGCCAGAAAAGACCGATTTGTTTATGCTTTGTTTTTATAAAATCAGAGTAATCTTTTGATTAAAAGAGTTGCAGAATTTATTCCCAAAATAAAATATGATAAAATTTATCAAAACGTTTCTCAAAGAGAATGTATTTTCATTAAATAATAAAACCTCGGGATGTCATGTTCGTTACAGACCAAAAGCATAAACAATATAAAATAGACCTTACAATAGTTATTCAACTACTGATCTATAATCCAAAATCTCTCGTCAAGTCCGCCGACTTATATTCTTGTGTCATTACCTGTAATGAAAAGAAAACTGAGTGGGTCAGGCTTGGGAGCCTGGTGAGCATATAGGGTTTTCAACCCACAATAATACATTTATTATATTCAATTATCAAACAATCAACCCAAATACCCATCCCCATTATCTTCTTAAGGTTCCACCCTAAGAACCAACTATCCTTCATTCACTTATTCCTAAGGAATCGGCACGAAATCCATTGCTACCAAAGTTTATCTATCGAGTACTAAATCCATAGTTATCAGACGCTAACTCCATAGTCGTCGAGGTTCACTCAAGCGGCGCTAACTCCATAGTCACCAAGGTTCACTTAACAAGCGCTAACTCCATAGTCGCCAAGGTTTATTTAACAAGCGCCAACTCCATAGTCGCCAAAGTTTACTCAACGTGCGCTAACTCCATAGTCGCCAAGGTTCATCAAATAGGCACGAAGTCACATCGTCGCCAAGGTCTATACAATAGGTGCTAACTCCATAGTCACCAGGGTTTATACAAAAGATGCTAACTCCATATTCACCAAGGTTTATACAATAGGCGCTAACTCCATAGTCACCAACTATTCCACCTACCTATGTTCTACCCAACAATTTTTGTAGATATAAATACTTACACAGTTTAAATCATTTAACACCTGTATAAAACTCCAATTTCCATGCCCATCTCAAATAGACAAATAACATATAAACACATAGCACGTATTTCATAGCAAATACTTCATATTTATGTGTTAGAAGAAGGTAACTTCACACCCATACATATAAACAACAATATACTTAATACACTCAAACCACACTTGTATTATTATCGTGTTTATGAAAGGTAGTATACACTCACTTGATCAGAAGATGATCGGACAGCACTACGACTTGCAGAAGTAGTAATCCACCGCAGATCTGGAAGATCTCCACAAAAATCGAACTTCTCCCGGGCAGAGCTTCGGCTCGGGAACCGCACTTCTCGGGATCTTCGGGATCTCGGGACTTGCCTTGGGGCTAGAGAATAATACCGGGGCTTCAGGGTATTTCTGGCACGCAAAACGATGCAAAACGGGAGAGAGAAGAGAAGAAATTGGCAATTGGGTCGGCTACCTTCGCATCCTATTTATAAGAGGCTGGAGCCTCGGAGTACGCGGGGAGTACACCAGTACGCGGGGCGTATTGGTCCGAATGCGTCATGGCGTTCGTTATCCGAAGCCACTTGCTGCGAATGTCGACACTTCGGAGTACGCGGGGCATACTTGAGTACGCGACGCGTACCTCGGATCAGACCGGTGACTCCTTTGGATAATGCTTCCGAATTTTCTTTTAAATTTAAATACAAAATGATTAATAAACTTCGGAAATTCATATCTTCTTCATACGAACTCGGTTTTCGACGTTCTTTATATCCACGCGAAGGAGAGACTACGCTCTACAACTTTCATTTAGACTCCGTCGGCTAATTTTGACATTTATTTTTATTATTTATTTTTAATAGGCCGCGACAGAAAACTTCGTTATAAATTCATAACTTCTTCGTTTGACGTCCGTTCTCGCCTAACTTTTTATCGCTTCGATACCAACAACGAGATCTTCGATTCTTGTTTAGATTGCTAAGGCTAAATATCGCTCTAACGTAAATTCACTTTTTACGTCGCGCTGTGTCATGCCGGTTCTGTCGCGAAACTTCGACAGGTCATAACTTCTTTGTTATAACTCGGATTTTGGCGTTCTTTATATGCACGGAAACCTTGTAACATATACTACAACTTAGTTAGGATTATTCATCCTAAATAATCTTCTATCAAAAAGTCATTTTTGACTCTTATTGTCTCTAAATTGACTAGCCCTGATCTACGGGCGTTACATATATATATATATATATATATATATATATATATATATATATATATATTGTAATGAGTTGATATATTGGATATGAGTCTTTCATTAAATAATTATTGTGTTCTATATTAGCATGTTTGGATCGTTGAATAACTAGGTTATTGCAAATGTCCATATTTGTTCATAGTTGGGGGAGCATCTATGAGGTAAGACTAATATGAGTGGATTGGTGGATTCTCATGGATATGAGAAAAGCAAGAGTTGCTACCAACTTCATAGGTACTTGATTAGGAAAATACGTATTGGACTTGACCCACATCAAAATCACTTTATGGATCATAGTCAAAAGTGATGTTTTGATCAAGGTTGTATATTTGTATTGTTAGACTTGAGATACATATTTAGGACTTGAAGTGTAGGGATTGTTGTGCTTTGACATGGTTTAACGTTGTTCTGTTGAAGGCGGTCATAAGGGCCAACGTTAGGTATGACATGAACTACATTGGTGGGCGTATGTAGTCGATATGGGATTTTTCCCTCTTATTTGTTGAGAGTTAGACATCTAAGGCCTTACTAAAAGTGAACACTAAATGAGATTGATGGCAATCCATATCTCATGTTCGACATGATGTCTGTGTAACGCCCGGGTTTCAGGGCTAAGCATTTTTGTCAATGTAATAGTCTAGGTCAACTCTTGTAACTCTTTTTGAAGTAATAAAGATGAAATATTTGAGTATTATGTGAATTATATGTGTTTATTATTTAATTATAAATGTATAATTAATACAGAATAAAAATGAGCGTCAAAATTAAAGTGTGAGATAATCCCGATATCTCTACATAAAGTTGTAGAATATGTCTCAAGGTTTCCGTGCATATAAGGAACGCCGAAATCCGAGTTATAACGAAGAAGTTATGACCCGTCGAAGTTTCACGACAGAACCGGCACGATACCGGGAAGCGTGAATAGTGAATTTACGATAGAGCGAGATTTAGCCTTAGTGATCTAAACGAAAGTTGTAGAGTACGTCTTCACCTACGCGTGGATATAAAGAACGTCAAAAACGGAGTTCGTATGAACGAGTTACAAATTATAATAGCATATTTACGTATTAAAATAAAGTATAAATCATGTATATGTACACATATATATACATATGTATATATCATTAGAAAGGTATCGACGATGCGGTCATTATAAGACTAATGTTGAGTTCTTTCGACATTAGTTTAGTATAAATATCATTAAATCCATTTATAATAGTATTATAGAGGGGTGTTTAGTTGTTTATATAACTAAAAGGTCATTAAGTAATTATGGAGGGTAGTTTTTGAAAATTCAATTAGTATAAATAAGAGCCTTGGGCTCTCATATTTCTTGCACCATTCTCTTGATTCAAGAGTCTTTCTCTCCTTATCCCCCGAGTATTTCGGTCCCTCGTGATTCGACTTCTCTTTCTGTAGCTTAGTATAGTAAGGTGAGCGCTGAAGCGCTGCACGAATCTTTCTTAGAAAGATTCAGCGACGAAGTTCTGCCCCTGCAGAGCCCGACTCCTAGCTAAAACCCCCTTGTAAGTAAGTTATGCTTACCTTATTTTAATATAGCTTATATTTAAAATTAGTATTGTTATTATGAACTTATAATAAATATTTGAGCTATTATTATAACTTATATAAGTGTCGTTATAATATTTTTTTTAACTACTCGCGGTACGGGGAATCTGGTTTAAAGGGCCGCATAGGGTTGTTGGATTTCAGAAGTGCTATATGCCAAAATGGTCCTGCCCTCCGGTGTTTTATGTCTGGCCCCTGTCTGTACATAGTGGTTGGAAAATATTGTTTAACGCTTATATAATAATAATAATAATAAGACTAATAGTTGGTCACGGTAAATATTAGACTAAAATTTAGCGATAATAATTCTAGGTTTCGTCGAAGGAAAATAGAATCGTTAGAAGCAAGCGCTGCCCGATTTTGGAATCATCACCTTAACAAGTGAGTGCATAGTTACTTTCAACTTACACATAGATATGAAGTATTTTATATAAATTACGTGCTATGTGTGCATATTATCTGAATACTTGCTATCTATGCTAGATGAACGTTGTTATACATGTTTTCAATGATTTAAACTGTATATGTATTTTATATCTACGAAAATGTTGGGGTAAAACATGGGTAGATGCAATAGGTGATGTGTGATAAAATGATGAGAGGCCTCGATGTTGATGCTGTTGATTCTGTCATCTAGCGGAGTATGGATGACAACCATGGACTCTTCTAGACAGTCCAGTGGAACACTAGCAGGCTCGCAACCTATAGGTGTTTGTGAACGATATGTTCACCGGTGTACTCCATCCCCCACATGGTTGCCTTTAGGACATTTATTGCTGAGGAATCCCCTTAGCAGTAGTGTCCGTCCCAATGATGATCCTTAGGCTAGGTCCCTTATGGTAGGTGTTTAGGGACGTAAAGTGAGGATAACGGGAACGGGTAATCGGATTATTGTTGATCGATGAAATTAATAAACTTATTTATTGTAGGTTGAAAACCCTATGTGTGCTCACCAGGCTCCCAAGCCTGACCCACTCAGTTTTATGTATTACAAGTAGTGGCGCATGAGCATAGGTGTGCTGTTTTGGACGAGGGATTATGGATATAGGCCTGTAGATATGAAATAATGTAGTAAGGCTTATATTGTACTGTTTATGCTTTTGATCTGTACGAACATGACATCCCGAGTCTTTTAATGAAATACATTTCTATGGAAATGCTTTTGATAAATCTTTATCATATTTTTGTTTTGGACAAATTCCGCAACACTTTCATTTAAAATGTAACTCTGATTTTTAAACAAAGCATAAACAAACCGGTCTTTTCTGGCCGTGATTTTGGGGATGTCACAGTTGGTATCAGAGCATTAGTTTAAGCGAACTAGAAATTTGTAGGATTTATAGACTTAAACTTAGAATGCTAAGCGATGATTGTGAGGTGTGAGCACTAGCTTATTTTAGGAATTGTGCCTAAAATGCTTTTATGTGCTAAATGCTTTGTGCATAATATGCTGTTAATTGTTCGGATCTGTGGTCTGTTGCCGACCGGATCTGGAAACCTTATGTGTTTAGGATTCTAAACGTACGACTACGATATTAGAACTAGCATGTAAACGTTTCGGAGTGATAAGGACAATTTAAAACGTCTATCCTAAATAAAGATCTAAATTCACCTTATTCGGTGTATAGATCAAGATGGCAAGGACCCGTAGTGGAAACGTGAACGCAAATGGAGGTAGGAACCAACCCCCAGTGGTTCAGCAAATACCTGTTGTTGAAGAAGTTGCACCTGAGCCAGTCACCATGGCTGGAGTTCAAGCCATGATTCAGGCTATGCTAGCTGAACAAAGGGAAGAAATGAGACGGATGCTCCACGAAAATAGGGACGAACCTACCATACATGTTGAATCGACGGAGCCAGTTCCCGAGCCATCTGAGGAAGGGAACTATAGCCGCCAAGTGAGCCAAGTAGGGACTCAAGGTGAGCAAAAGGATGGCCCAGAAGGTAGAAACAACAAGGATGGGCAGATGTACAAAAATTTCTTGGGTGCGAAACCACCAAGTCTCTCAGGAAGCCCAAAGCCTGTTGAGATTATGGACTGGATCTCCAAGATGGAGATGGTGTTTGAGAGCTGCGACTGCAGCGAGAAGCAGAAGACTGTCTTCGCTGTGAGACAATTGAAAACTGGAGTCTTGAGCTGGTGGAAGCTATTGGCAGATACAATGCCACGGGGAGAAGCTCTGAAAATGTCATGGGATGAGTTCTTGGAACAACTGAAGGCGCAGTACTGTTCAGAGATAGACCTGATTGATCTGAACAATGAGTTCCAAAATTTGAAGAAGGGGAGAATGAGCATCGATGACTATGTTGCTGCATTTACGGAAAAGATGAAGTTGTTTCCATACCTAGTGCCAACCGAACTTTCCAAAATTGAGAAATTCACAAACGGACTGCCGGCTGACTTTGGCCCAACAGTCAAGATGGCAACCACTCTGAAATCAGCTGTTCGAGCAGCTAAGAACGTGGAGACCCAACAAAAGGAAAGAGGTCTGGAGAGGGCTGAGGTTGGTGAGAAACGGAAGTTCAATGGATCCTCGAAGTCCAACAAGAAGAGTAGATTCTCGAAGTCTGGTTCAAGGGGAGGAGGATCAGAAGCGAAGTGGTGTGACAAGTGCAAGAAGAAGCACTCAGGGAAGTGTGACGGAGGGGTCACTTGTTACAAGTGCGGAAAGCCTAGGCACTACGCCAATGAATGCACCCTCAACCAGAAAGCCTGTTATGGGTGCAATGAAGAAGGGCACATTTTGAAGGACTGCCCGAAGAAGAAGGAGACAGGAAGACCCAACATACCACCGAAGCTGAAGGCGAGAGCCTTCCAGATGACGCTCGAGGCTGCAAGGGAGGCAGCAGACGTCGCTTCAGGTATCTTTCTTGTAAATGGTTTGCCTGCAAATATACTATTTGATTCCGGAGCCAACTACTCCTTTGTGTCGCATAAATTTGGTGGGAAATTAGCATTTCCTGTAGAAAAACTAGATAATTCCCTGATTGTAGAAGTTGCCAGTGGCAAATTCGTACCTGTTAGTAATCGTATTAGGAACATCGTCATTGACCTAAACGGAAACGAATTCCACGAAGAGCTATTACCCATAGAGTTAAACGGTTTCGACATCGTTTTGGGTATTGATTGGCTTAGCGCCAACGATGCTGAGATTCAATGCCGAAAGAAGATAGTAAAGGTAAACCCACCCGGAAAAGAATCATTTATGGTGTATGGGGACAAACGCAGAGTGAATTCTGGAATCATCTCCCTGATGAAAGCCAGGAAATGTTTGTCCAAAGGATGTGCATCATACTTGGCATTCGTAATCGATGCCAAGAAGGAGAAGAAAGAGGTGCAGAATATACCGGTTGTGTGTGATTATCCGGAAGTCTTTCCCGAAGATCTTCCTGGATTACCACCTGATAGGCAAGTGGAGTTTCGTATAGACTTGTTACCAGGAACAACACCGATAGCAAAGGCACCTTACCAATTAGCACCGACGGAGATGAAGGAGCTCATGACGCAACTTCAGGAGCTGTTGGACAACGGTTTTATTCGACCTAGTTCATCACCCTGGGGAGCTCCGGTGTTATTCGTGAAGAAGAAGGATGGAAGTATGAGAATGTGTATAAACTACCGAGAGCTGAATAAGGCAACGGTGAAGAACAAGTATCCATTGCCGAGGATTGATGACCTATTCGATCAGCTGCAAGGTTCGAGCTACTTCTCAAAGATCGATCTTAGGTCAGGATATCATCAGCTAAAGGTGAGAAAGCAGGATATTGAGAAGACTGCATTCAGAACGAGATATGGACACTACAAGTTCTTGGTTATGTCATTCGGGCTAACCAATGCTCCCGCAACATTCATGGATTTGATGAATAGGGTTTGTAAACCATTCCTCGATAAATCCGTGATAGTGTTCATCGACGACATTCTCATCTACTCGAAAAGCCAAGAGGAGCATGGCAAGCATCTACGGGAAGTATTAGAAGTGTTGAAGAAGGAGAAGCTTTTTGCAAAGTTCTCCAAGTGCGACTTTTGGATACGGGAAGTCCAATTCTTGGGTCATGTTGTTAACCAGGAGGGAATAATGGTTGACCCCGCAAAGATCGAGGCTGTAATGAAGTGGGAACGTCCAAAGAGTCCCACGGAGATTCGAAGCTTTCTAGGATTAGCCGGATATTATCGACGATTTATCCAAGGCTTTTCTTCGATAGCTGCTCCATTAACAGCTTTGACTCATAAAGGAGCTACGTATACATGGAGTGAGAAACACGATGAGGCATTCGAGAAGCTAAAGAGAAGTTATGTGAAGCACCGATACTTTCTCTACCCGATGGAGTCGAAGATTTCGCGGTTTATAGTGACGCTTCTGGAGTCGGGTTGGGTTGTGTTCTGACCCAAAGAGAAAAGGTGATAGCATACGCATCTCGACAATTGAAAGAGCACGAAAAGAACTACCCCACTCATGATCTGGAGTTGGCAGCGGTAGTTTTTGCCTTAAAGATATGGAGGCATTACCTCTACGGCACGAAGTGCAAGCTCTTCACTGATCATAAGAGTCTCCAGTATCTCTTTAATCAGAAGGAGTTGAACATGAGGCAACGACGCTGGCTAGAACTTCTCAAGGACTACGACTGTGAGATACTTTACCACCCAGGTAAAGCAAATATTGTTGCTGATGCTCTCAGTCGGAAAGTCAATCTGGAAAGGAAAAGGCCAAGAGCGTTAAGAATTGAAGTCGTCTCGACGATTGTGGAAAGTATCAGGAAAGCTCAAGAAGAAGCTTTAGAGAAAAATGACCGAAAGGAAGAACGTTAGTGTTTGGTACAAACAGTCGAGGACTGAAGGTATTCCAAGATCGAATTTGGGTACCTAAGACGGGAGGAATAAGAGATCTTCTGATGGAAGAAGCACACAAGACCATGTACTCGATTCATCCCGGTAGCACTAAAATGTATAGGGACCTAAAACCCTACTACTGGTGGCCGACGATGAAGCTCGATGTTGCGAAGTATGTGGCCGAGTGCGTAACATGTGCGAGGGTTAAGGCACAACATCAGAAACCGTATGGGAGTTTGGAACCTTTACCTGTACCCATGGGTAAATGGGAAGACATCACCATGGATTTTGTGACTAAACTACCCAGGACGAAGAACGGTCACGACATGATTTGGGTAGTCGTGGATCGTTTCACCAAGAGTGCACACTTCATAGCAGCCAACGAGAAGTGGTCTATGGATAAGCTCGCAAATGCTTACGTGAAGGAAATTGTAAGACTTCACGGTGTCCCTCTTACGATTGTATCAGATCGTGATAGTCGTTTCATGTCAAGGTTTTGGAGGAGTCTACAAGAGGAGTTAGGTACAAAGTTGTGTTTGAGTACTGCTTATCATCCACAAACTGATGGTCAGAGCGAAAGAACGATTCAGACGCTGGAAGATATGCTGAGAGCATGTACCCTCGAATTCCAAGGGAATTGGGACGAGCACTTACCTCTGGTAGAATTTTCCTACAACAATAGTTTTCACTCGAGCATCAAGATGGCTCCTTATCAAGCCTTGTATGGGCAGAAGTGTCGTACGCCGTCTTGTTGGCTTGAAGCCGGAGAGAAGCAGTTTATGGGCCTCGAGATAGTCCATGAGACTGCTGAGAAGTTGAAGGTGATTAGGGAAAGGATGTTAGCAGCCCAGGATCGTCAGAAGAGCTATGCTCACAAGAAAAGACGACCGATAACTTTCGAAGTTGGGGATTCCGTTTTGCTTAAAGTCTCACCGTGGAAGGGACTTATACGATTTGGGAAACGAGGAAAGTTGAGTCCAAGGTTTATTGGACCGTTCAAAGTTCTTCAGAAGATAGGGAACCAAGCTTACAAGTTGGAATTGCCCGAAGAACTCAATGGTATTCATAACACCTTCCATGTGTGTTATTTGAGGAAATGCACGGGAGATGTTCCCGACATAATTCCAATCTCAGAGTTAAGGATGGATGAAAATAAAAGGATGATCGAAGAGCCTGAGGCAATTGTTGACCGTAAGACTAAGAAGTTACGACACAAGATGGTCGACTTGGTGCTATTCCGATGGAAACATTCGAATGGGCCGAATCTCACTTGGGAAACAGAGGATGACATGATGAGTCGCTATCCACATCTGTTTGCTGATGCATGATTCCGGGACAGAATCATCCTAAGGGGGAGAGAATTGTAACGCCCAGGTTTCAGGGCTAAGCATTTTTGTCAATGTAATAGTCTAGGTCAACTCTTGTAACTCTTTTTGAAGTAATAAAGATGAAATATTTGAGTATTATGTGAATTATATGTGTTTATTATTTAATTATAAATGTATAATTAATACAGAATAAAAATGAGCGTCAAAATTAAAGTGTGAGATAATCCCGATATCTCTACATAAAGTTGTAGAATATGTCTCAAGGTTTCCGTGCATATAAGGAACGCCGAAATCCGAGTTATAACGAAGAAGTTATGACCCGTCGAAGTTTCACGACAGAACCGGCACGATACCGGGAAGCGTGAATAGTGAATTTACGATAGAGCGAGATTTAGCCTTAGTGATCTAAACGAAAGTTGTAGAGTACGTCTTCACCTACGCGTGGATATAAAGAACGTCAAAAACGGAGTTCGTATGAACGAGTTACAAATTATAATAGCATATTTACGTATTAAAATAAAGTATAAATCATGTATACGTACACATATATATACATATGTATATATCATTAGAAAGGTATCGACGATGCGGTCATTATAAGACTAATGTTGAGTTCTTTCGACATTAGTTTAGTATAAATATCATTAAATCCATTTATAATAGTATTATAGAGGGGTGTTTAGTTGTTTATATAACTAAAAGGTCATTAAGTAATTATGGAGGGTAGTTTTTGAAAATTCAATTAGTATAAATAAGAGCCTTGGGCTCTCATATTTCTTGCACCATTCTCTTGATTCAAGAGTCTTTCTCTCCTTATCCCCCGAGTATTTCGGTCCCTCGTGATTCGACTTCTCTTTCTGTAGCTTAGTATAGTAAGGTGAGCGCTGAAGCGCTGCACGAATCTTTCTTAGAAAGATTCAGCGACGAAGTTCTGCCCCTGCAGAGCCCGACTCCTAGCTAAAACCCCCTTGTAAGTAAGTTATGCTTACCTTATTTTAATATAGCTTATATTTAAAATTAGTATTGTTATTATGAACTTATAATAAATATTTGAGCTATTATTATAACTTATATAAGTGTCGTTATAATATTTTTTTTAACTACTCGCGGTACGGGGAATCTGGTTTAAAGGGCCGCATAGGGTTGTTGGATTTCAGAAGTGCTATATGCCAAAATGGTCCTGCCCTCCGGTGTTTTATGTCTGGCCCCTGTCTGTACATAGTGGTTGGAAAATATTGTTTAACGCTTATATAATAATAATAATAATAAGACTAATAGTTGGTCACGGTAAATATTAGACTAAAATTTAGCGATAATAATTCTAGGTTTCGTCGAAGGAAAATAGAATCGTTAGAAGCAAGCGCTGCCCGATTTTGGAATCATCACCTTAACAAGTGAGTGCATAGTTACTTTCAACTTACACATAGATATGAAGTATTTTATATAAATTACGTGCTATGTGTGCATATTATCTGAATACTTGCTATCTATGCTAGATGAACGTTGTTATACATGTTTTCAATGATTTAAACTGTATATGTATTTTATATCTACGAAAATGTTGGGGTAAAACATGGGTAGATGCAATAGGTGATGTGTGATAAAATGATGAGAGGCCTCGATGTTGATGCTGTTGATTCTGTCATCTAGCGGAGTATGGATGACAACCATGGACTCTTCTAGACAGTCCAGTGGAACACTAGCAGGCTCGCAACCTATAGGTGTTTGTGAACGATATGTTCACCGGTGTACTCCATCCCCCACATGGTTGCCTTTAGGACATTTATTGCTGAGGAATCCCCTTAGCAGTAGTGTCCGTCCCAATGATGATCCTTAGGCTAGGTCCCTTATGGTAGGTGTTTAGGGACGTAAAGTGAGGATAACGGGAACGGGTAATCGGATTATTGTTGATCGATGAAATTAATAAACTTATTTATTGTAGGTTGAAAACCCTATGTGTGCTCACCAGGCTCCCAAGCCTGACCCACTCAGTTTTATGTATTACAAGTAGTGGCGCATGAGCATAGGTGTGCTGTTTTGGACGAGGGATTATGGATATAGGCCTGTAGATATGAAATAATGTAGTAAGGCTTATATTGTACTGTTTATGCTTTTGATCTGTACGAACATGACATCCCGAGTCTTTTAATGAAATACATTTCTATGGAAATGCTTTTGATAAATATTTATCATATTTTTGTTTTGGACAAATTCCGCAACACTTTCATTTAAAATGTAACTCTGATTTTTAAACAAAGCATAAACAAACCGGTCTTTTCTGGCCGTGATTTTGGGGATGTCTCCTCATGCATCTAAAGGCTACCATTACTTTAGAGTATTTTAATGTAAATCCCTTACCTTTGAATGGGTATATAAGAGAGTGTCTTGCATGAGTTTTTGACTAGTTTTCTAGTGAAATCTCTTCTTTTCTCTTTATGGCCGAAAGCACCTCTCTACTCTCTCTTGTTGTCTTTTGAAGATTATTACAAGTTTAAATCTTCCTTGAGTTGTCTCCTTTAGTGCTTATTTAAGTTAAGCACTTAAAGGTTTAAGGCACTCAAGAATACAAGAAGGAAAATAGCATTTCATGTTCCTTACTCTTAATGGTGGATACATAGAGAAAATCATGTTCTTTGATTTTTTGCTATCTTCATCAACACCCCAAAACCAAGTGGGTTCAAAGGCTTCAGAGGTTGTCATTCTAAAAATTCTTTGGTTGTTTTTATTTCGTTCTAACCTCTATAAACGGATCCTTGAAGGTTTGGTTTGTTATAAACTAAATATAAACTTGTTATTTTTAACACTTTCGCTGACCGGTTTTTATGAAAAACTAACTTATATTTTGTATCAAAACCCATCATTTAGGACAAGAATGAACTCTAACGATGTATTAATATGTTTTTCCACCACATCTTGGTGGGATGTCCAGCGTTCCGTGATTCACACTTTCAAGTCGTGGTCAGCCTTTGGCTGAGTCACAGTTCCTTCCCCTCATATCATTATACTTTGGCCACCGCATCGTGGTACCAATATACCATGCCATGGGGCAAAGTATGTTGCCTACCACGTACGACACAAGATATCATATGAATCACCATTTACCCTCACCGCTCTATAGTGAGCTCTCTACCACACCATGTGACTGCTTGATTGTAGACTTCAAGGTGCGCTAATTCCATTCCATCTTGGGACAACTTTTTCTTAACTTCTAATGCACATATCTCTTTTTATTAAACCCATTTTATATTGTCTTTATATCCACATAAAGGTGGGAATATATTCTACACCTCTTGTAAGTCATTTATCACTAGCTTAATATAGGTCTTAATATATTAAGTCATGAAATTCACCCAACAATACAAATTTCCCATTATACCCGTTTAACCAAATTGCATCTTCTCATGCATTTTTTTCTCTTGGACTCACTTATCTAACCTCATCTAAGTCACTTAAACTCATCTTGGCCATTTTCATGAAGTCACAACTTCATAATCTCACTAAATTATCATTAATTACCATTTTCCCTTTTGCTTAAAATTTAACTAAAAGTCAAATCTCTCTATATTTCAGGTTCTTACATAGTACCAAAACATGAAATTCTTGATCCACACTACTCATACCTTATGGTCTTTCTTCCTTTATGACCTTTAAGGTCTTCCACTATAATCACTCGTCAATTCTATGGTATGCTCCTAAGTGTATCATTTAATGATTCCCATAAATAACATTGATTTCACTCCCTCAGCCCAACATAAAGAGCATAAGCAGACTTGATATTCATTATCAACTCATCTACTATATCCCTAACCACCATGATCCTATCACTACACCTACTTACTTCTACTACATTATCCTTGATCTTCGAAGACACTAAGACAACCACACTATATTTTTCTTTCTCACTGTATGAATACCACAACTTATATCCATTACACTCTCTAGCTTGTGATCCTTTCCACCTAGTCTCATGAGGCATGCAATGTCCACATATATTTTCCCTAAAGCTTCTATCCATTTTAACAACTTTGAATTCATTACAACTGACTCCATTAAGCTCTTAGGTAAGTGATTTTTATATATACACATATAAAAAGAACATATTTCATTTAGCTCCTTCATGCCTACCAAAACTAGTTATTTTGATTTTCTACTTACAACTTTAACTATAACCTCGACTCTATTTATTGGTTTAAGCAAGATATGACTGATTTGAAATTCATTGCTCAATTCATAAAAGGAAATCTTTCAGCGAACTTGTGTGTATTTATAGTTACTTACTATGTTCATTGCCAATTCCTAGTGATTGAGGTTCATAGTAATTTAAATTAATATTTACATACATATATTACCTCTTTTTTCTCCTTTTAAACAAATTAAACAAAATTCTTCTGCTTAGTCTTACTATGCTTTGAGAAATTTTTTATAATATAAAAAATGAGTATGTTTCTTATATTATAATGTAAAGCGATATTGATATATTCTAATCTACTTTAATATATAATACCATAAAACTAAACGAATATTGTATTAATGAACCTGACAGATATACCTAATATCTTTTCTCTTCTTTTGTTTCCATATATACGGTATTTCTTTCTATAAACATACTTGAAACAAAGACTACATTTTTAACGTCCTAAAACATACATAATTTTTTTTTTCATTTTTAATTCATCAAATCACGTAGTATTTGTCCAAAAACCCATAATAGTAAGAAATGTATTAGAATCATCAGAGTACAATAACAATCATCAATGCATAAAAATCATCACGAGATAATGTTGTGCAGTCAAGTTGGATCCTTCCTTTTAGATCTGGAAGCACCTGAAAATATTCAAACTACAAAAATGTATGCGCAAAGCTTCGTGAGTTCCCAAAAATAACACATACCATACAAATGGGCCCAGCCCAGCACACATACAAATGGGTCTAGCCCAACATACATGAAAATGGGCCCAACCCAGCATTCAATGCAAGAGTCACAAAGACAACTAACATCCTACACAATATAGTAAGAAGACTCACCTGTCTCATGAAATCAGCTAAGAACATAGCTCACTGCCATGCTATGACCCACCTACTGAATCAAACAAGGTACCACCTTATTCTAACCTCTAAAACTAGCCATTTGAGCAAAAATCAAACCAAATCAAGGTCAAGTCAACCCTCAACTCTTCCATTAGTTCCCTCATGTCGTAACCATCTTATGGTCACGTTGTGGGAAACGGACTCAACCCGATCCTAACTCAGTCACAATTCAACTTGATCTCAACTCAACTCAGTCTCGATCCAACCCGTCATCACGTCGTAATGTACTAGTCATTACATTGTGACGGAAATCAGTCTAAAATGATCGGGGAACACCACAATCCTCACGTCGTAACGATAAGGGTGTCACGTCATGAAAACTAGTTATCCCATCTAAATGGATTAAGCCATTTTTCATTTATCCCATGAGCTCCAAAGCTCATATCTGATTTGACCTAAGGTCTAAATGGATAAAGTTTCCAACTTTATCCATAGAGACATCACTCTATGACAAGATATCAAATCTAAGGTCCTTAATGGCAACTTTAATGCATGGAAGCACCCATTAAGCACTTAATTAATGGCATGTACCCGAATGTATTCGCATAATAGATAGCTAATATCAATAACGGATTCACATAGCACAAAGCAAACAACATTCAAGCAGTAATCCAACAAGCAACTAAGCGTCCTAAGGATTAGACAATTCTATCATGCAATATTCCTGGAAGATCCTTAGTCTACACGCTATCATGCATATTAGCATTCCTCATCTTAATTAAACAAGGCATATCCCCTAAACAATCATTTTATCATACGGTGCATACAACATGCTAAGATACTTCCTAGGCTCTCCTAGGATTCGCACCTCACCCTGGTATCAGCTGATAAAAAACTTCTAATAATGTCAACTAACTACCTCATGAACACAATTACATGCAATAAAAATGAAATAATATTTCGATAGAAAGATCCTGAACTACAATGATTAGACTCAAATAAGAGTTGTAAAATAGAGCTAAATCAAGCATTCTAAAACTATTTAACCTTTGTGGCACATAACCTAACATATTCATTTAATGGATAATTAACACCAATACAAGTCCCACAAAACACAAAGCAAACAACATTCGAGCAGCTGAACTAATACGCAACAATGCATCATAAGATCAGACAATTCTAATACGTATTTCCTACATGCATTACATATAATAGCATACTAAAGCATAACAATCATGCATGAATATTTTGGCAATCACTTAATTGAGCTCGGTTGATTGAATGCATCGGAACCCCTTTCTACTTGGTAAAAATCTTTTAAAATTTCATTTCCTTTTAAAAATATTATCAATTCCTCAATTTGAGTTCTGACACACTCAAAAGTGTGTCAATATCCCTCAACCCAAGGCTCTGATACCAACTTGTAGCAACCCAAAAATAGTGATAAAGTTTTTCTTTTTAAAAACCATTAGATCCTTACATCAAATGTCCCAAAATCAACCAACATACAAATTGTCAAAAACATCAGAGTACAAATAATCATAAGCGTAGAATCGTGAGGGGGATGATGTGCCATCACTCCAAGCCCTTCCCTTTCGTGCCAGAAGTACATGAAATCATAAACAAAAATTGTAAGCACTAGTGAGTTCCCCAAAGTACCACATACCAAATATATAATTGGGTCCAACCATGGGGTATATTCCAACCCAATATACAATCATGGGCCTAGCCCTAAGGCCCAACCCTGGGGTCTCTTTCAACCCCAGCATATACTTATGGGCCCAATATCAGGGTTTATTTCAACCCAATCATACAATAATAGGCCCAACCCATGGATTTATTTCAACACAATCATACAAACATGCAAGAGTCACAAAAACAGCTAGTGTCCTATATACGATATTCAGTGGGCCGACATTAGTGCATTCGACCCACAAGCATAGTGAGAAGACTCGCCTCCAACTGAAGATAACTAAATCACACACATTCGATTTGCTGCCACCATGGCTCCTCATACTGAACATAACCAAAAATAAACCCTAATTAATAATCGAGGTGATAACCAATAATCAATGGTTCAAATCATCTTCAAACTTATTGAGGGATAAAGACCATTTTTCCCTTCCCATACATGACCCGACTATTCATGCCCAAAGCCCCTAATGACCTAATGCCCAAAAATAGACCAAACAGGTTTCTGGAAGTACGTCATATGTACTCCCCGTTACGCCCTACTTACTGCGAAATATTAGAACGGTTATAGGACAAAAGCCCACTACGCTATGCGTACTCAGGGGTTACGCCCAACATAATCCATTATTGTTCAAAACCATACTTTGAGCTCTTAATGCTTATAGACTAAACATTCAACTTATAGATCTTAATCTTGTGGAGGTCTTAAATGATAAAGTTGACAACTTTAAGCTTTTGCATGGCTTAATAAAGCCCTACACCAAACTTTAATACCATGACACTCTTAAATAATCTCGAACTCTTGCATAAGTGAGAAATAACAACAAGGACTTCCTTTTTATGACTCAAAATCCTTAGAAACATCATAAAGTAGTAAACGTGATTCATGGAGTAACTTTTACTCACAAGGAACAAACCATGGGACCAAAAGTTATGAAAACCAAACCCTGACCTAGATCTAAACCAACTAACCATAAAGGTGTGAACTTTATACCTCCAGAAGCTTGCAAATGGAAACAAGACTTTAAATCCACAAGATCCAAGCTCACCAAACACCAAAAATGAACTCCATCTTCTCCTACAAAGCAACAAAATCACTTTATTGGTCCTAAATAAACTTTCAAAGGTTAGAGTTTCGAAATGGGGGAATGAGGTAGTTGATGTGACAACCTAAAACTTCTATCCTACGTAATTGATCCATGTTTCGGCATTAAAAACTTGAATTCATCATATTTTAGTGAATTTTGTGGGTCCATATGGGTGCTCTAGGCTTATTATAACCTAAATTTGAGTCTTGGGAAGGGTTAGAAGGTGTTTAGCATCGCAAATTCGGGTCAAACACACCAAAGAAGGTGTGTGCGGGAAGCCAGCCTCACACCCAACCGCAAACACCCCTCAGCCTCACACCCAACCCTATATATTGGAGAAGACCCCCTTCATTCACTCCTTTCTTCTCTTGAATGCACCTTTTCTCTCTCTCTCTCTCTCTCTCTCTACTTTCTCTCTCTAAAATCATCAACCAAGAACACTTTGAAGGCCTCATAATCGTGATCTACTCCATCATCTAGCTGGTTATAGTGCTAAACAGTTGAATCCCAAGCTTAAAACTCATCATGTTCTTCGTCCCTTGAAGGTGTACGGCCGCACACCTTCATATGGTGGCAGCACACATTCAAAACTCCCCTTAGTGAAGAGAAAACACTTCAAAAATCAACATTTGGACTCAAATGAGGAGTGTACGGCCGCACACTCATGTGTGCATCCTCACACACAAGCCTGGCCGCATTCCCCAACTGCACACTCACTTGCATGGCCTTACACCCACTCTAATGCCCATATTTGGCCCTAAACTTGCATAGATCACTAAGTTTGGAACATGGGACACTTAGTTTTAGTGATTCCAAGCCTTTAGGGTGACTTCCCATCATGTTTAGTCATGAAACACCCTAGTTCTAACTCACGTATGTATTATCACATGAATAATAAGGACCACTTGCGTTCAGGGCATCCGTTGACACTCGAACCCTACGTTAAACTGTGAGTTCATACCCTTACACCATTTTCCGTGTTTTTCATGTTTTCAGGGGGGATAATACAAGCAAAAGTACAAGGAAACTTGTACTCAAAACTTATTATTACGTATGAAATGTTACAAGTTTAGTATGCTTTTAACACTGATATCCGTATTAACCAACCGTTTAACTTGCAGAGCTAGTTGTCAAACTAATTGTGAAACTTATTATAAAATGTTATATTTTATATTTCACGAAGGATTTCATGCCAGTCAAAAAACTAGATTTTTCCGTATTATTACTTGTAAATTCGTTATTCTTAAGATTGGAGACACGTCCTCTGAAACACTCCACAGAGATACGCGAGTGGAGGACCGCCCCTGTAACCAGAATCTCTTAGAAGGAGAGCCTGACTTGAGTGTACAAATCTATATGGGGCTGAATACCCTGCACCTTGCTGCTAGCTACAGTGAGACCGGCAGGTCTACGGGTGAAAAAGGTCATAAATGATATTGGCCCTGTTACGCGCCATATCTAGTTTATCGTATGGTTATGGAACTCGCAACTTAGATAATGGAGATTTACTCTTAAGTAATAATGAACCTAGTGAAGTAACCTCAAAGTAATAACTGTTTTGATTACTAGAGGGTATCAGTAATACCCTTAGGTATTAGTTCACAACCTACTTATTACTTTTATATACGTGTTAAAACTAATGTACTTTCCAAGGATAACTAAACTTTCAGGGAAACTTTACTTAACATTGCAAGTATGGTAGATACTTGTACTTTTCATTACGTATCGATAACCAATCACATACTTTTAAGGAAAATAAGGGTTTTTCTTGGGTTAACTTAACCTGACTTGTCATAAACAGGTTGTTTAACAAATGGATAACCACACTTCTTTTATAAGAAAATATGGGATTTTCTTGGGAAACCACTTTTTGCAAACTTAAAGGAACATTTTCTTTCACAGAAACAAACCGCTTATGAACTCACCAGCTTTATGCTAATATTTTTAAAACTCCTTGTATTCTCAGGTTCCCGTTAGACAGGTATCCCGCGTTCTTTTGGAGAAGACGGAGCGTTTAGAAGTCTTGTCTTTACTTTTGTTACTGATGTATATATAAAACATGTATTACCTTGCTTTCAAACAAATGTAAATATTCCTATGTAATGTAATGTTCTGAGTTTACTATGCATACTATGTACATTGGTTGTGATACTTTACATGACGTCCTCCGCCCCGGAACGTTTCCGCCTTCGGTTTCGGGGTGTGACAGATTGGTATCAGGGCCCTTGTTTATAGTGAACTAAGTATACCGAACCTTACATGGTATATAACTATAAACAATAAGGGGCCGAAGTGCTCTAAACTAAAGGTATACTTTAAAAAATAAGTATTTTTCAAAAGTATACAAGAATACCTAAACGTCAGAGACCGTAACCTCAAGTAGAACAAAACATAAGTAATTGGGTGTTGTGTACTGCAGTTAAACCTGAGCAGTTATGTAGTCGTATCTAGGATCAATATAGCCTGATCAACTATATTCATTCGAGAGACGGCCAACATGTGCTTGGGAGTGACTGTGGTGTGCATCATGCCTAAAACTTACCTAATATCCAAACGGCAAATCATTGTCGCAGCAAACCATAAAATACTATAGGATTATTTTAGCCAAAGCCGAATACGTTGTAGAAATTCATTCCAAGTGTTGCTACTCATTCCTTCCTTAGCGATAGTTTACTTGCTTTGGTAACTCTTTCCTGTTTTATCGCTTAGTAGAACACTCTATCTATCATAATGAGATATCTCTTGTTCCATATCTCTTGATTCAATTCAAAGGACTTACCATCCTCTCTCTCCTAATCATTTTAGATCAGGATGCCTCCAAGGAAAAGACCCAGCTCAAAGAACAACAATCCTCCTCCACCACCACCTCCCTCTCCATTTGATCCCGCCATGTTCCAAGCAGCTGTTACTGCTGCTGTGGCAGCTGCCATGTCGCAAATGAACCCTGGTGGTTCAGGTGGGCCAGGAGGTGGTACTCAGCCCCAAAACCAAGAAGGTAGCCAGGGACACCGGAAGGAGTGTTCCTACAAAGACTTTATGAACGCGAAACCTACACCCTTCAATGGCACTGGGGGTGTTATTGCTCTGAATCGATGGTTTGAAAAGATTGAGTCGATTTTCGAAATCTGTGCCTGCTCTGAAATTGATAAGGTGAAGTTCGTCGCCTGCACTTTCACCGATAAAGCTCTGACTTTGTGGAATGGCCGAGTCAAATCCTTAACCCTACCTGTAGCCAACGCAATGGGTTGGGAGAGCATCAAGGAGCTTCTACTCGCGGAATACTGCCCACGGGGAAAAATGCAGAAGCTGGAGCACAAACTCTAGAGCCTTACGATGAAGGGTTCCGATGTCGCCGCTTACACCTCCAGATTTGAAGACCTGGCGCTTCTCTGTACGGGAATGGTTACCCCGGAAAGTAAAAAGATTGAAAGATTCATCTGGGGATTGACCCATCCAAGAAAGGGTAATGTTTTGGCTGCGAAGCCAAACACATTCGATAGCGCTAAATGCCTGGCGCAAACCCTGATCGATCATGGAGATGACCTTGATGAAGTGGCCACCGCTCCTGAACCGGCAAAAAGGAGTGGTAAGAAAAGAAATTTTTGGAAGCATAAAAAGGGTCAATCTTCCGAAGAACCCTCAAAGAAGCAAAAAACTGTGGCAGTCCACGCTGCTACTACTCCCACTACTGTTTATGTCGTCACTTCCACAGCTCAAACACCTACTAGTAGGTATGTTGGTACCCTTCCCCGATGTGACAAGTGTAACTTCCACCATAACCCTGGTCCATGTCGCGAACTGTCATGCTCCAACTGTGGTAAAAAGGGGCATATGATTTGATTCTGCAAAGCACCAACCGAATCAACCAATCAAGCTTTCGGAGTGGGTGTCGGTCAGGCATGCTATGGTTGCGGTGAATTCGGGCATTTCAAGCGAATTTTCCCCAAGGCAGCGACAACTGGCAACACCGGGAGAGTTCTAACTATGGGACGAGATGAGGCAGTCGCCGATCCCACCGTTGTCTCGGGTACGTTCCTTCTCGACAACTCTTATGCTAGTATCCTTTTTGATTCTGGTGCTGAAAGAAGTTTTGTTAGCCACTCATTCAAACTTCTTCTTAATCATAATCCCCAACCATTAACCAAAACATTTACCGTCGAGATGGCGAACGGTGAGAAAGAGAACGTCAGCGATATATTCATAGGATGTACCCTTACCCTCAACGATCATTCTTTTCCCATCGACCTAATGTCGGTTTCCATAAAGAGCTTTGATGTTATCATTGGCATGGATTGGTTGAGCCCCAATTGTGCTGATATACTTTGTTACGAAAAAGCTATCCGTCTCAATCTCCCCTCTGGCCAGACTCTCATTATCTACGGCGATAAACTCAGTTCCAACCTTTGCATCATTTCGTGCATCAAAGCTCAAAGACTTCTACGAAAGGAGTGTTACGCATTCCTAGCTCATGTGATCAACGAGAAATAGGAAGTTAAAGACCTCGAGAGCATCCTCGAAGTCTGCAACTTTCTTGATGTCTTTCCCGAAGAGCTTCCAGGAATTCCTCTCGAACGTCAAGTTGAGTTTCGCATCGACCTAATTCCTAGAGCAAATCCTGTAGCCAAATCTCCGTATCGTTTAGCGCCAGCATAAATGCAGGAGTTATCTAGTCAGCTCAATGAGCTACTCAGTAAATGGTTCATCAGACCGAGTTCATCAGACCGAGTTCCTCACCCTGGGGAGCCCCGGTATTGTTTGTAAAGAAGAAAGATGGATCCTTTCGGATGTGTATAAACTACCGTGAACTGAACAAGTTGACTGTCAAAAACCGTTATCCTCTTCTGCGAATAGACGACCTTTTCAATCAACTTCAGGGAGCTTGCTATTTCTTGAAGATAGACCTTAGATCAGGGTACCATCAGCTACGAGTTCATGAGAGTGATGTTTCCAAAACAACATTCAGGACTCGATATGGACACTACGAGTTTTTAGTGATGTCATTCGGTCTAACCAATGCATCGGCAGTGTTCATGGACCTGATGAACCAGGTGTGTCGTCCCTTTCTGGACAAGTTCGTCATCGTGTTCATTGACGACATACTTGTCTATTCCAGAAGCGAGGAAAATCACAAACAACACTTAAGATTAGTGTTGGAAACTCTTAGATCGGAAAAGTTGTACGCAAAATTCTCCAAGTGCGAATTCTGCATTCGGAAGGTAGCTTTTCTTGGTCACGTGGTAAGCGAGGAGGGTATACACGTGGACCGTCCAAAATCTAGGCAATAGAGAATTGGTCGGCACCGAAGACACCCACAGAAATCCGTCAATTCTTGGTTCTTGCCGGCTACTATCGCAGATTCATCCAGAATTTCTCTAGAATTACCAAACCCCTAACCACTCTGACACAGAAAGGTGTACCCTTTTGTTGGTGTAAAAAGCAAGATACAACATTCCAAAATTTGAAGCGAGCCCTGTACAGTGCACCTATCCTGTCCCTGCCCGAAGGGACAGAGGATTTCGTTGTCTATTGCGACACGTCCAATCAGGGCTTAGGCTGTGTGCTTATGCAGAGAGGAAAAGTTATCGCTTATGCCTTGAGACAGCTGAAGGCACATGAAGTCAACTATACAACTCACGACCTAGAGTTAGGAGCAGTGGTCTTGTAACGACCCGTCTCTGGTATGTTGTTTCCATGTTATTTATTTAGAAGTTTTCATGAGGGACTCGGCGAGTCTATAGCCCGACTCGTCGAGTAGAGACGGGATTTCGAGCACGTGTAAATCGGCGACTCGACGAGTCCATATTCGAGACTCGGCGAGTCTGCCTGCCAGGAAGAAACCCTAAATCCCCGGGTTTGCTCACTATTTAAGCAATGTTATGTGCCCCAACTCGCCTCCTTCACCCTCAGAGAGCTTGTGAGAAACCCTAAATCATTCCTTGTGTGATTAAAGTGTTTTTGTGTGGATTCTTGAAGGATTGAAGAGGAGAAAGAAGAAAGGACCCAAAAGAGGAAGTGTAGAGCAAAGATCCAAGGCTAAGTCAGAGTTCATTGAGGTGTGTCTCGGAATTATTCTGTTTTATGCTTAAAATCTCCATTAGAACACCTCTAAGGCTAGTTTAATGTATTTTCCAAGCTTATTAGTTGTATGGATGCCTTGTTGGGTCGAGATATCCCCAGATCTGTTCATTTAGGAGTTTTAGAGCCCAGATCTATTGCCTTTTTCGAAGTTGCCTTGCATGAGAACCCTAGATCTAGCCTTATTATGCCTTTTGAGCCTTTTAATCTTCATGGATGCTTATGGGCACGTAAAGATAGAATCTTACGTGTTAATCGAGCATAAGAAGCCCAGATCTACAAGTTATGTGCGCTGGATTCAAGCAGAATTGAGTTTTTAGTAACTGCATGCATGCGACTCGGCGAGTCGTTCTTCGGACTCGGCGAGTCGTTCTTCGGACTCGGCGAGTCGAGCCGCGAGTCCTCGATTTTTCCCCTTTTGAGTGATTCCGAGTGGAGACCAGTGAATAGTAGAATGGACTCAGTGAGCCGGAGGTCAGACTCAGTAATGGAGGGACTCGACGAGTTGTTCATACAACTCGGCGAGTCCAAGGCAATCTTCATAGATTCAAGAACAACTCGTCGAGTTGTTCATACAACTCGGCGAGTCGGATGCAGATAGCCTGAGTTCTAGGATCGAAAGGGAACTCGTCGAGTTGATGCCATACTCGACGAGTAGCAGCGAGCAGGGTTGAGAAGTGAGAGTAGGGACTCGGCGAGTTGGCGGCCCAACTCGGCAAGTCAGTTCAACTGTAAGTTGACTTTGACCGAGAGAGTTGACTTTAGCCAGGGGTAAAAGAGTCATTTTACCCCAAAGCAGTTATTAGTATTTGATTGAGTGTGTTTGTGGTATTGTAGCCAGGGAGATACCGGAGCAGCAGCAGATAGCTTCCAGAGCCTTACACTCAGCAGCCAGTTCACGAGGTGAGTTTCCTTCCAGTAGGAACGGGTCTAAGGCCACAATGTCGGCCCGTTTAGCTAGCAGTAGTTTCCGGACCCGGTCCGATGCAGTAGTTAGTATGTTTGACACCTTCGTGGCTCAGACAGGTTTTGTGTGTTATGTGTTCCGGGTTATGGCCCGAAGCAATATGTAGTATGTTTTGTTGAGTTAGTTGATATGTTTATGCTATGCTATGTTCAGTAGTTCTGGACTTCTGTCCGATGCAGTCAGTTCCGGACTTCGGTCCGATGCAGTTAGTTCCGGATTTCGGTCCGATGCAGGAGGCAAGGCCTCAGTAGTTCCGGAATTCGGTCCGATGCAGAGGGCAAGGCCCTGGTTAGTTCCGGACTTCGGTCCGATGCAGTTTCTGGACTTCGGTCCGATACAGAGGGAAAGGCCCTGGTTAGTTCTGGACTTTGGTCCTATGCAGTTTCTGGACTTTGGTCCGATGCAGAGGGCAAGGCCCTGGTTAGTTCCGGACTTCGGTCCGATGCAGTTTCTGGACTTCGGTCCAATGTAGTGGGCAAGGCCCAGTAGTTGCTTTATGTTTGTATGGTATGTGGTAATTTGGGGGAGCTCACTAAGTTTCGTGCTTACAGTTTCAGTTTTAGTTTCAGGTGCTTCTGCAAGTAAAGGGAAGAGCTCGGGATGATGGCATCGCATACACCACAGCTTCAGTTTTTGTCCTGGGAGTTGATTCAGTTTCTTCGATATGTTTCGATACAGTTGTGACACAGTTTTTCTCACAGTATTTTATTATGGTTTTGAGATACGCTACGTATGATTTTATTATGTGATACTCGGTTTTATGATCTTTGTTATATTAAAAATGAAATTTTCGGGTCGTATTTTTAGGATGTTTCAAGTTGGTATCAGAGCCTTGGTTTGAGGGATTCGGGTACACTCTCGTGTGTGTCTGAACTCAAACTAAGGGAAAGATAAAAAAAGATTTTCAAAAGGAAAATGTTTTCGAAAGAAATTTTTGAAAAGCGCTTAGAAAGAAAAGGGTTTTGAAAACAAGATAAGGGTGTGGTGCATGCAATCAGCCGAGCTCAAGTAAGTACTCCCAAGTTACCCATACAAGTTTTTATTGTGATCAATTGTTTCAGTTTCTGTAGAACAGCATGCTAGAATAGGATTAAGGATCTAGGAGGATGCCTTATGTGCCTGCTTTGTGTGTTCCAGCTTTATGAGAATTGCATGTTAGCATCAAGTAGACAGCAGTAGGATAGCCTGTTTAGGTTATGCCTGATAGCACGAGCTTAGCATTGTATGCTAGTACAGTTTCTCGTTATGAGAATAGGTTTGCTTGAGTAGTTTCCTATGTCCGAATGCTGCTTGCTTTTTGCTTTGTAGAACTCTTGGTAATGGGAGTTAGCCGTTAGGTGAATACGTCACGTCACATGTGATCAGGGTTGAATAATCTCAGAGTGTTGGATTTGGCCCTATTGCGCAGCTCTTGTTTGAGTCTAACCGTTGTAGAGACGAGTCTTTTACTCGAAGGATTATCTGAGCCTCATCACATGTGATGGTATTCAGGTGATGGCTAATTAGCATTACTAGGAGGCCTTCAGCAGCTGAGGACTGGTTTGAGTGGAGTCAAAGATTTCCTAGGGCAAGCCTAGGATGAGAGTAGCAGAGATCAGTAGTAGTAGAAGTGAGACAGTTCTTGAGGAAAGTACGGATAGATGTGGAAGGTAGTATGGGCCCGTACTACTGAAAGCAGAGGATCCGTACTCGAATCAAGGAAGGCTGAGACAAGACCAGGAAGCTAGTATTAGTATCAATGATCCCATAAGATATTTCAGTTTTCTGATGTTTCTATGATGTGTTTCAGAATGGTGGTTTTGCGTTCGAGGCCAGCAGCCGACAGTGGAGGTGTCGGGGAGGGATCAGGATCAGGCTCGGGGGACGAGCGTATGGAGGAGCAGACTAGAGAGTTTCTTTCTTCAGAGATTACTCGTATCATACTGGAGCAGACTCTTGTGATCTTCGGTTCGATCAAGGAGGGTATCCTAGAGCTGATGGATGAGAGATTGGGCACTTTCCGTGCCGAGGTGGCGGCCATGATGGGGTCACGCACACTTACGTTCAGGAAGTTCAGGGCATGTGGAGCTCCAGATTGCCACGGGGCGCGGGACCCCATAGCGAGTACTAGATGGTTGGCGGATGTGGCCAACGCTTTCCGCACGAGCAGGTGTCCCGAGGGGGACAAGGTTAGATTGGCGTCCTGTCTTCTGAAGGACAGGGCACGAGATTGGTGGGAAGAGGTCGGGCATACCATTGGAGATGATGCAGCGCTAGATGCCATGACCTGGGCTGATTTCTCTACCAGGTTCAGGGCAGAGTTTGCACCGGTTATTGAGGTGCAGCAGTTAGCTAGAGAGTTTCAGGACCTCACCCAGACTACAGAGACCGTGGCGGAGATCACCGCCAAATTCAGGGAGAGGGCTCTTCTCATTCCTCAGTATGCAGCCGATGAGGAAATGAAGAAGGCCCGTTATCATGAGATGTTGCGGAGTGATATCCGCCAGTTTGTGAGCCGGTCCAGCTGTAAAACACTGGAAGACAAGATTGCTAGGGCTCGGGAGAGGGAGATTGACCTTGAGATGGAGAAGAAGAGGAAACCGGAGGTGGTTTTAGGTTTAGGTAGTTCGGGCAAAAAGCCCAAGGTTTCAGATCACAGATCCAGGAGTCAGCAGAGTCACGGTCGATGTGGCAAGTGTGGGAGATTGCACGATGGGGTGTGCAAGGCAGGGAGTTCCGGCTGCTACAAGTGCGGTCAGACTGGGCATTTGAGCAGGGATTGTACGGCCCCTGCTACCGCCATTGAAACATCAGATCTGATTTGCTTTCAGTGCAATCAGAGGGGACATAAAAAGTCCCAGTGTCCGAGTTTAGCTGTAGCAGGGAAGGTGGTTGCACCTGCCCCTACTACTTTGAGGATTACGGATGGCCGGCAAGGCCGAGCAGAGGCGCCGGTGGCGAAGAGGAGAGCTTTTTAGATGACAGCAGAGGAGGCACGAGCGACTCCTGATGTGGTGACGGGAATGTATCTTCCCTTCATCTCTATATTATTATTGATTATTGCTTATGGTCATATGTTTTGTATAGGGTCGTTCTCTATGAACGGCATTTCTGCTACAGTATTATTTGATTCGGGGGCTACCCGATCGTTTGTATCGCTAGCGCTTAGCAAGAGATTTAGTAGAGCTCCAGGGGAGCTGGATTGTCCACTAGAGGTCGAGATAGTAGATGACATGACCGTGAGGGTCGCCAGAGTGCATAGAGGATGTTCTCTTTAGTTGTTCGACGAGCAGTTTCCGGTGGACTTGGTCCCTATTCCCCTGCGAGGGAATAAGGTTATAGTGGGCATGGATTGGTTGAGTCCCAATGGGGCGGTGATTGATTGCGAGCTGCAGCTAGTGAGGGTTCGCACTCCCAGTAGGGGAAAGTTATTGGTTCAGGGCGAGAGGCCATAGCGCGGACCAGCCTTTTGTTCAGCCACGAGAGCGAGGCGCTATTTTCAGCAGGGTTGCCCCGGTTATGTAGCTTATGTCTTGGATGCCCAGGAAAAGGGCAAGACGACAGTTGACGATGTTCCGGTGGTGTGAGACTTCCCGGATGTATTTCCAGAGGATTTGCCGGGAATACTCCTGAGAGGCAGGTCGAGTTTAGGATCGACCTAATTCCTGGTGCGGCTCCGATAGCTAAGGCACCGTACCGGCTAGCTCCCCCCAAGATGCAGGAGTTATCTACGCAGTTGCAGGAGCTGCTAGACAAGGGTTTTATTCGGTTGAGTAGTTCGCCTTGGGGAGCGTCGATCCTGTTTGTGAGGAAGAAGGATGGGTCGCACCGTATGTGTATAGATTACCAGGAGTTGAATAAGATAACAGTAAAGAACCGTTACCCCCTCCCGAGGATAGACGATTTGTTTGATTAGCTTCAGGGGGCATCTTGGTTCTCCAAGATCGATTTATGCTCCGGATATCACCAGATGTGGGTCAGAGGCGAGGATGTGCAGAAGACTGCTTTCAGGACCCATTATGGTCATTACGAGTTCGTGGTGATGCCTTTTGGGCTCACTAACGCTCCATCCGCGTTCATGGACCTCATGAATCGTGTGTGCAGGCCGATGCTGGATCGGTCTGTGATAGTATTCATAGACGATATCTTGGTGTATTCCAAGACTCAGGAGCAGCATGAGGAGCACCTGAGGGAGGTGCTAGAAGTTTTGAGAAGGGAGAGACTTTTCGCAAAGTTCTCCAAGTGCGAGTTCTGGTTGCGCGATGTGCAGTTCCTTGGACACCTCGTCAACCAGAAGGGTATTTTGGTAGATCCGGCCAAGATAGAGGCCGTGATGCAGTGGGAGGTCCCGAAGTCACCATCCGAGATTCAGAGCTTCCTAGGTTTGGCAGGGTATTACAGGAGATTTATTCAGGATTTCTCCAAGATAGCAGTATCGCTCACCCGACTGACCAGGAAGTCGGTGGTGTTTCGTTGGTGGCCTGAGCATCAGGCGGCGTTTGAGACCCTCCGGCAGAGGTTGTGTGAGGCTCCGATCCTTACCTTGCCAGAGGGAGTAGAGGATTTTCTAGTCTACTGTGATGCCTTAATCACAGGTATGGGAGCAGTATTGATGTAGCGAGGCCATGTGATAGCTTACGCCTCGAGACAGCTGAAGCCTCACGAAGCTAACTATCCTACCCATGATTTAGAGCTGGGGGAGGTTGTGTTTGCCCTCAAGATTTGGATACATTATCTTTATGGGGTCCGTTATACCATCTATACGGATCACAAGAGTTTGAGGTACCTTATGGATCAGCCGAGTCTAAACATGAGACAGAGGAGGTGGTTGGATGTGCTGAAGGATTATGATTGTGAGATACTTTACCATCCAAGGAAGGCCAACGTAGTGGCCGACGCCCTAAGCCGCAAGGTGACAACAGCCCCTATCAGAGACTTATGTCTGAGGATGACAGTGATTACTCCGTTGCTGGAACGGATCAGGGAGGCTCAAGTTGAGGGCCTCAAGGAGGAGAGGCAGAAGTGTGAGAGGATAGTGGTCCGAGTGGCTTCGTTTGATTATCATAGTCGGGGATTGTTGACCCTTCATGGGAGAGTGTGGGTACCGTACTGGGGCGGGGTACGACAGATGTTGATGGACGAGGCTCATAAGTCTCAATTTTCTATCCACCCAGGGGCGACGAAGATGTATAGAGATCTTCGACCCAATTATTGGTGGCCCTGCATGAAGCGGGATGTCGCCTGGTATGTTGAGAGGTGCCTGACCTGCAGGAAGGTCAAGGCAGAGCACCAGAGGCCTCACGACAAGATACAACCGTTAGACATTCCCGTGTGGAAACTGGAGGACATCACCATGGATTTTATCACCAAGCTTCCTAGGACCGCACGTGAGGTAGATTCGATTTGGGTAGTAGTGGATCGGTTGACGAAGAGTGCTCATTTCATACCGATCCAGGAGAGTATATCGGCAGAAAAGTTAGCCGATATCTATGTGCGGGAGGTAGTGGCACGTCATGGAGTGCCGGTATCGGTGGTGTCAGACCGAGACGTCCGTTTTACATCCAGATTCTGGAAGTGGTTTCACGACGAGATGGGTACTCGTCTCCATTTCAGCACCGCTTTCCACCCTCAGACGGACGGGCAGAGCGAGAGGACGATTCAGATTCTCGAGGACATGCTCCGGGCATGTGTTCTAGACTTCGGTGGCAGTTGGGATACGTATCTTCCGTTAGTGGAATTTTCGTATAACAACAGTTATCATGCGAGCATCGATCGACCTCCCTTTGAGATGCTTTATGGGAGGAAGTGTAGGACCCCGATCTGTTGGGGCGAGGTCGGTCAGCGAGTCATTGGGAGCACGGAGGTGGTGCTCAAGACGACCGAGTTGATTCAGCAGGTTCGTAGTAGACTGCAGACTGCGCAGAGTCGGCAGAAGAGCTACGCCGACAGGAGGCGTTCAGACTTGGAGTTCTGGGTAGGCGATATGGTCCTTCTGAAGGTCTCACCTTGGAAGGGTGTCATCAGGTTTCGGAAGAGGGGCAAGCTGGGCCTCAGGTTCATTGGTCCTTTCAGGGTTTTAGCCCGAGTGGGTCGGGTTGCCTATCGGTTGGATCTTCCGGCAGAGCTTAGCCAGATCCACAACACTTTCCATGTGTCTCAGTTGAGGAAGTGTTTGGTGGATGAGTCAGCAGTTGTTCCCTTAGAAGATATTCAGGTTCATAGTAGCCTGAATTATATTGAGAGGCCGGTCGCGATTCTGGACTGGAAGACGAAGACCTTGAGGAACAAGGTAATTCAGCTAGTGAAGGTGCAGTGGCAGCACCGGAAGGGGTTTGAGTGGACGTGGGAGGCTGAGGATGAGATGAGAGAGCACTACCCGGAGTTATTTGCAGATTCAGTCGTAGCAGACTTCGAGGACGAAGTCTGAATCAAGTGGGGGAGAATTGTAACGACCCGTCTCTAGTATGTTGTTTCCATGCTATTTATTTAGAAGTTTTCATGAGGGACTCGGCGAGTCTATAGCCCGACTCGTCGAGTAGAGACGGGATTTCGAGCACGTGTAAATCGGCGACTCGATGAGTCCATATTCGGGACTCGACGAGTCTGCCTGCCAGGAAGAAACCCTAAATCCCCGTGTTTTCTCACTATTTAAGCAATGTTATGTGCCCCAACTCGCCTCCTTCACCCTCAGAGAGCTTGTGAGAAACCCTAAATCATTCCTTGTGTGATTAAAGTGTTTTTGTGTGGATTCTTGAAGGATTGAAGAGGAGAAAGAAGAAAGGACCCAAAAGAGGAAGTGTAGAGCAAAGATCCAAGGCCAAGTCAGAGTTCATTGAGGTGTGTCTCGGAATTATTCTGTTTTATGCTTAAAATCTCCATTAGAACACCTCTAAGGCTAGTTTAATGTATTTTCCAAGCTTATTAGTTGTATGGATGCCTTGTTGGGTCGAGATATCCCCAGATCTGTTCATTTAGGAGTTTTAGAGCCCAGATCTATTGCCTTTTTTGAAGTTGCCTTGCATGAGAACCCTAGATCTAGTCTTATTATGCCTTTTGAGCCTTTTAATCTTTATGGATGCTTATGGGCACATAAAGATAGAATCTTTACGTGTTAATCGAGCATAAGAAGCCCAGATCTACAAGTTATGTGCGCTGGATTCAAGTAGAATTGAGTTTTTAGTAACTGCATGCATGCGACTCGGCGAGTCGAGCCGCGAGTCCTCGATTTTTCCCCTTTTGAGTGATTCCGAGTGGAGACCAGTGAGTAGTAGAATGGACTCAGTGAGCCAGAGGTCAGACTCGGTAATGGAGGGACTCGACGAGTTGTTGATACAACTCGGCGAGTCCAAGGCAATCTTCATAGATTCAAGAACAACTCATCGAGTTGTTCATACAACTCGGTGAGTTGGATGTAGATAGCCTGAGTTCTAGGATCGAAAGGGAACTCGTCGAGTAGCAGCGAGCAGGGTTGAGAAGTGAGAGTAGGGACTCGGCGAGTCAGGTCAACTGTAAGTTGACTTTGACCGAGAGAGTTAACTTTAGCCAAGGCCCAGGGGTAAAAGAGTCATTTTACCCCAAAGCA
Organism: Lactuca sativa; assembly: GCF_002870075.4. Classification (NCBI taxonomy): domain Eukaryota; kingdom Viridiplantae; phylum Streptophyta; class Magnoliopsida; order Asterales; family Asteraceae; genus Lactuca; species Lactuca sativa. Next base: position 200,349,430 of record NC_056624.2, read on the forward strand.
GTTATTAGTATTTGATTGAGTGTGTTTGTGGTATTGTAGCCGGGGAGATACCGGAGCAGCAGCAGATAGCTTCCAGAGCCTTACACTCAGCAGCCAGTTCACGAGGTGAGTTTCCTTCCAGTAGGAACGGGTCTAAGGCCATAATGCCGGCCCGTTTAGCTAGCAGTAGTTTCCGGACCCGGTCCGATGCAGTAGTTAGTATGTTTGATGCCTTCGTGGCTCAGACAGGTTTTGTGTGTTACGTGTTCCGGGTTATGGCCCGAAGCAGTATGTAGTATGTTTTGTTGAGTTAGTTGATATGTTTATGCTATGCTATGTTCAGTAGTTCTGGACTTCTGTCCGATGCAGTCAGTTCCGGACTTCGGTCCGATGCAGTTAGTTCCGGATTTCGGTCCGATGCAGGAGGCAAGGCCTCAGTAGTTCCGGACTTCGGTCCGATGCAAAGGGAAAGGCCCTGGTAAGTTCCGAACTTTGGTCCTATGCAGTTTCCGGACTTTGGTCCGATGCAGAGGGCAAGGCCCTGGTTAGTTCCGGACTTCGGTCCGATGCAGTTTCTGGACTTCGGTCCAATGTAGTGGGCAAGGCCCAGTAGTTTCTTTATGTTTGTATGGTATGTGGTAATTTGGGGGAGCTCACTAAGCTTTGTGCTTACAGTTTCAGTTTTAGTTTCAGGTGCTTCTGCAAGTAAAGGGAAGAGCTCGGGATGATGGCATCGCACACACCACAGCTTTAGTTTTTGTCCTGGGAGTTGATTCAGTTTCTTCGATATGTTTCGATACAGTTGTGACACAGTTTTTCTCACAGTATTTTATTATGGTTTTGAGATACGCTACGTATGATTTTATTATGTGATACTCGGTTTTATGATCTTTGTTATATTAAAAATGAAATTTTCGGGTCGTATTTTTGGGATGTTTCAGATCTTCGCACTGAAGATTTGGAGACATAATCTCTATGGAACCAAGTACACAATATTCACTGACCACAAGAGCCTGCAACATATCTTCGATCAGAAAGACTTAAACATGAGACAACGACGATGGGTAGAGTTGCTCAGTGATTATGAGTGCGAAATCCGTTGCCATCCCGGCAAGGCCAATGTGGTAGCAGATGCTTTTAGCCAGAAGGAGAGTTCAAGTCGCAAAGTGAAGACACTGACAATGACCATCCATTCCCCGCACAGAACCGGGAGGCTCAGTTGGAAGCCCTAAAACCAGAGAACATGGCGCACAAAACTTTGAGAGGAATGGATAAGAATCTTGAGATCAGAGGTGACGGAGTCTATTTTTTCATGGATCGAATCTGGACCCCAAAGTTCGGAGGTTTCAAAGAAGTTGTTATGAACGAAGCTCACAAGACCAGATACTCTGTTCACCCAGGTTCGGACAAGATGTACCTGGATCTCAAGAAGCTATATTGGTGGCCAAACATGAAAGCCAAAATCGCTACCTTCGTGGGCAAGTGTCTGACTTGCGCCAAAGTAAAGGTCGAGTATCAGAAGCCCTCGGGTCTGCTCCAGCAGCCTGAGATACCTAAGTGGAAATGGGAGATGATCACTATGGATTTCATCACCAAGTTACCCAAAATATCCGAGTGGGTACGATACCATTTGGGTAATTGTCGATCGTTTGACAAAATCCGCTCACTTCCTTCTGATTAAAGAATCGTTCAAGATAGAAAGACTCACGCGAATCTACATCCAAGAGATAGTTCGACTGCACTATGTACCTATGTCCATTATCTCCGATCGAGATAGCAGGTTTACCTCGAGATTTTGGCAGTCCCTACAGAACGATCTTGGAACCAAACTGGATATGAGTACATCTTATCATCCTCAGACAGACAGACAGAGTGAGAGAACTATCCAGACTCTAGAAGACATGTTGAGATCATGTGTCATCAATTTCGGAAAGTCGTGGGACACCCATATACCCTTGATCGAGTTCTCGTATAATAATAGCTACCACACCAGCATCAAGGTTGCCCCGTTCGAAGCCCTCTATGGTCAAAAGTGCAGATCCCCTCTATGATGGGCCGAGGTAGGGGACACACAGCTAGCTAAGAGTCAAGTCCCCGATAGTGCTCTCACTGGTCCATAAATCATCCGCAAAACCACCGAAAAGATCATCCAAATCCGAGAACGATTGAAAGCCTCTAAGGATAGACAGAAGAGCTATGCCGATAACCGACGAAAACCATTGGAATTCCAGGTTGGAGATCGTTTCTTGTTGAAGGTCTAGCCCTGGAAAGGCATGGTACGTTTTGGAAAGCGCGGAAAAGTTAACCCGAGGTACATAGGACCTTTCGAGATCCTCGCTAGGATCGGTCCCATGGCCTATAAACTCTGATTACCTCAAGAGCTTAGCAACATTCATCCTGTATTCCACATCTCTAATCTTAAGAAGTTCCTATCCGATGAAACCCTCGTGATCCCTCTTGATGAGATCGAAATCAATGAAAACCTAAACTTCATAGAAGAACCAATCAAAATCATGGATCGAGAGGTCAAGCGTACGAAACAAAGCCGCATCCTGATAGTGAAAGTTTACTGGAATGCCAAGCGAGGTCCGGAATTCAATTGGGAGCGTGAAGACTCAGTGAGACAGAAGTACCTTCACCTTTTCTAAAGAAAAATGATTGTATTTGTATTCCTGAATTTCGGGACGAAATTCCCTCTAACGGGGGGATAATGTGAAAACCCGAAACTTCTATCCTATGTAAATGATCCGTGTTTCAGTATTAAAAACTTGAATTCATCATCTTTTAGTGAATTTTGTGGGTCCATATGGGTGCTCTAGGCGTAGTATAACCTAAATTTGAGTCTTGGGAAGGGTTAGAAAGTGTTTAGCATCGCAAATTCGAGTCAAACACACCAAAGAAGGTGTGTGCGGCTAGCCAGCCAGACACCTCACCTCAAACACCCCTCAGCCTCACACTCAACCCTATATATTGGATAAGACCCCCTTCATTCACTCCTTTCTTCTCTTGAATGCACATTTTCTCTCTCTCTCTCTCTCTCCCTCTACTTTCTCTCTCTAAAATCATCAACCAAGAACACTTTGAAGGCCTCATAATCGTGATCTACTCCATCATCTAGCTGGTTATAGTGGTAAACACTTGAATCCCAAGCTTAAAACTCATCATGTTCTTCGTCCCTTGAAGGTGTACGGCCGCACACCTTCATATGGTGGCAGCACACATTATAAACTCCCCTTAGTGAAGAGAAAACACTTCAAAAATCAACATTTGGACTCAAATGAGGAGTGTACGGCCGCACACTCCTGTGTACAGCCGCACACTCTTGTGTGCAGCCTCACACACAAGCCTGGCCGCATTCCCCAACCGCACACTCACTTGCATGGCCTTACACCCAGTCTAACGCCCATATTTGGCCCTAAACTTGCATAGATCACTAATTTTGGAACAAGGGACACTTAGTTTTAGTGATTCCAAGACTTTAGGGTGACTTCCCATCATGTTTAGTCATGAAACACCCCAGTTCTAACTCACGTATGTATTATCACATGAATAATAGGGACCACTTGCGTTCAGGGGATTTGTTGACACTCGAACCCTACGTTAAACTGTAAGTTCATACCCCTACACCATTTTCCGTGTTTTTCATGTTTTCAGGGGGAGAATACAAGCAAAAGTACAAGGAAACTTGTACTCAAAACTTATTATTTTGTATGAAATGTTACATGTTTAGTATGCTTTTAACACTAATATCCGTATTAACCAACCGTTTAACTTGCAGAGCTAGTTTTCAAACTAATTGTGAAACTTATTATAAAATGTTATATTCTATATTTCACGAAGGATTTCATGCCATTCAAAAAAAACTGGATTTTTCCGTATAATTACTTGTAAATTCGTTATTCTTAAGATTAGAGACACGTCCTCTGAAACACTCCACAGAGATACGCGAGTGGAGGACCTCCCCTGTAACTAGAATCTCTTAGAAGGAGAGTGTGACTTGAGTGTATAGATCTATACGGGGCTGACTACCCCAAACATTGCTGCTAGCTACAGTGGGACCGGCAGGTCTACGGGTGACAATGGTCATAAATGATATTGGCCCCGTTACGCGCCATATCTAGTTTATCGTATGGTTATGGAACTCACAACTTAGATAATGGAGATTTACTCTTAAGTAATAATGAACCTAGTGAACTAACCTCAAAGTAATAATTATTTTGATTACTAGAGGGTATCAGTAATACCCTTAGGTATTAGTTCACAACCTACTTATTAGTTTTATATATGTGTTAAAACTAATGTACTTTCCAAGGATAACTAAACTTTCAGGGAAACTTTACTTAACATTGCAAGTATGGTAGATACATGTACTTTTCTTTCCGGATCGATAACCAATCACCTACTTTTAAGGAAAATAAGTGTTTTTCCTGGGTTAACTTAACTTGACTTGTCATAAACAGGTTGTTTAACAAATGGATAACCACACTTCTTTTATAAGAAAATATGGGATTTTCTTGGGAAACCACTTTTTGCAAACTTAAAGGAACATTTTCTTTCACAGAAACAAACCGCTTATGAACTCACCAGCTTTATGCTGATATTTTTAAAACTGCTTGTATTCTTAGGTTCCCGTTAGACAGGTATCCTGCGTTCTTTTGGAGAAGACGGAGCGTTTAGAAGTCTCGTCTTTACTTTTGTTACTGATGTATATATAAAACATGTATTACCTTGCTTTCAAACAAATGTAAATATTCCTATGTAATGTAATTTTCTGAGTTTACTATGCTTACTATGTGCATCGGTTGTGATACTTTACATGACGTCCTCCGCCCCGGAGCGTTTCCGCCTTCGGTTCCGGAGTGTGAATGTTTCCGCCTTCGGTCCCGGAACGTTTCCGCCGTCGGTTCTGGGGTGTGACAGTTGAGGCCAGCCAGCCTCACACCTAACCTCAAACACCCCTCAACCTCACACCCAACCCTATATATTGGAGAAGACCCCCTTCATTCACTCCTTTCTTCTCTTGAATGCACCTTTTCTCTCTCTCTCTCTCTCTACTTTCTCTCTCTAAAATCATCATCCAAGAACACTTTGAAGGCCTCATAATCATGATCTACTCCATCATCTAGCTGGTTATAGTTGTAAATACTTGAAAGCTTAAAACTCATCATGTTCTCCGTCCCTTGAAGGTGTACGGCCACACACCTTCATATGGTGGCAGCACACATTCAAAACTCCCCTTAGTAAAGAGAAAACACTTCAAAAAATCAACATTTGGACTCAAATGAGGAGTGTACGGCCGCACACTCCTGTGTACAGCCGCACACTCTTGTGTGCAGCCTCACACACAAGCCTGGCCGCATTCCCCAACCGCACACTCACTTGCATGGCCTTACACCCAGTCTAACGCCCATATTTGGCCCTAAACTTGCATAGATCACTAAGGTTGGAACAAGGGACACTTAGTTTTAGTGATTCCAAGACTTTAGGGTGACTTCCCATCATGTTTAGTCATGAAACACCCCAGTTCTAACTCATGTATGTATTATCACATGAATAATAGGGACCACTTGCGTTCAGGGCATCTGTTGACACTCGAACCCTACGTTAAACTGTAAGTTCATACCCCTACACCATTTTCCGTGTTTTTCATGTTTCCAGGGGGAAAATACAAGCAAAAGTACAAGGAAACTTGTACTCAAAACTTATTATTTTGTATGAAATGTTACATGTTTAGTATGCTTTTAACACTAATATCCGTATTAACCAACCGTTTAACTTGCAGAGCTAGTTTTCAAACTAATTGTGAAATTTATTATAAAATGTTATATTCTATATTTCACGAAGGATTTCATGCCATTCAAAAAAACTGGATTTTTCCGTATAATTACTTGTAAATTCGTTATTCTTAAGATTGGAGACACGTCCTCTAAAACACTCCACAGTGATACGCGAGTGGAGGACCGCCCCTGTAACCATAATCTCTTAGAAGGAGAGTGTGACTTGAGTGTATAGATCTATACGGGGCTGACTACCCCAGACATTGCTGCTAGCTATAGTGGGACCGGTAGGTCTACGGGTGACAAAGGTCATAAATGATATTGGCCCCGTTACGCGCCATATCTAGTTTATCGTATGGTTTTGGAACTCACAACTTAGATAATGGAGATTTACTCTTAAGTAATAATGAACCTAGTGAACTAACCTCAAAGTAATAATTGTTTTGATTACTAGAGGGTATCAATAATACCCTTAGGTATTAGTTCACAACCTACTTATTAGTTTTATATACGTGTTAAAAATAATGTACTTTCCAAGGATAACTAAACTTTCAGGGAAACTTTACTTAACATTGCAAGTATGGTAGATACTTGTACTTTTCATTCCGGATCGATAACCAATCACCTACTTTTAAGGAAAATAAGGGTTTTTCCTACGTTAACTTAACTTGACTTGTCATAAACAGGTTGTTTAACAAATGGATTACCACACTTCTTTTATAAGAAAATATGGGATTTTCTTGGGAAACCACTTTTTGCAAACTTAAAGGAACATTTTCTTTCACAGAAACAAACCGCTTATGAACTCACCAGCTTTAGGCTGATATTTTTAAAACTGCTTGTATTCTCAGGTTCCCGTTAGACAGGTATCCTGCGTTCTTTTGGAGAAGACGGAGCGTTTAGAAGTCTCGTCTTTACTTTTGTTACTGATGTATATATAAAACATGTATTACCTTGCTTTCAAACAAATGTAAATATTCCTAGGTAATGTAATTTTCTGAGTTTACTATGCTTACTGTTGGGCTGAAGTTCTGTTTTGTATTGCGTCTTTTGGGCTCGTAGATTAGCCTAGTATTCTCCGGTTTGGGCCTGTCCAACCGAGAGCCTTTTATGTATAGTATATAAGTTATCGCTTGCATGCATATTAGGTTAAGATTTAAGATTCAAGATTTCTGTTTTGAGCGTTTCAGAGTTTACGATTTTGTTCTCTTGTAATCTTCCAATCCTTTACAGTTGATGTTCTTAATCGAGCTCTTCTAAGGATTTTGTTTAATCATTCAACACGTTTGATTCAAGCTGTTTGTTCCTTTTATTGTGTTCTGCATTGTTATTTATATTGTGTTCTTGCAGTTTCATATTCATATACCTGTTCACGATCTAATCGATCTTTATAGATTAAAAGTTAGCTTTTTAATCTCATCAATTGGTATCAGAGCAGGAGGCTGTGTAATCGATACACTTCTTTTCTGTGAAAAAGATTTTCATTAGGGTTTTCCGCAATCATCGATATTTATTGAGCCGTCATCTTAATTGACGTATCTTAGTATTTATTGTTTTGCCCTAATCTGCTTTATTACAAGTCTGATCTTTGAACAGGTTATTTCGATCATTATGGACGCAACGCAATCAAACCCCATTAACATTTCCAACAGCATTGGTTCGACGACAAAGATTCCAATCTTATACACCCATGACTATGAAGTGTGGGCACATCATTTTGAAGATTACGTGATTGGATCGGAGGACAATGGTTTTCTCATATGGGAAGCCATTATCAATGGGCCATTTTCTCATTCGGCGACATCCAGAGTTATTAAGACGCAAAAAGATTACAACGATTTGCTCAAGGACGTGACGAATATTGCGCAGGATGAGAAAGATAAATTCCAGTGCAAAATTAAGGCACTAAGGTTGATCCGATTCGCCCTTCAGTCCGACACATTCAGACTAGTCAGCTCATGCACTACGGCGAAGGAAGTGTGGGATAGACTTCGCGAACTGTATTCAACAGACGAAGATCTTGAACACTCCATCCAAACCTTGCTTCTATCTGAGTTTGGAGAATTCAGGCAAGGGGCCGAAGAAACCGTGACCCAGACGTTTGATCGCTTCAATCATCTTCTCAGCAAGATGATCAAACACGACATTGAAAGGAAGCTCATCGAACAAAAGGTTACTTTCTTGAACGGATTGAGATCGGAATGGAGAGCAGTAGTGTCTACAGTCAAAGCCCATGAACAGTTTAAATCATACTCTTTGGCGAAACTGGTGGGTATTCTTAAGTCCCAAGAGAAGATTGTTGTTCAAGAGAAGAACGTGGTGTCCAGTCTTGGTTCGTTGGCCCTCCTATCTAAAAGTAAAGCCGTGATGGAGGATGAAGAGCTCAACTTGGAAGAATATGACCTCACAACTGAGGATTATGCCATGATGGTATCCAATCCTAAGAGGTTCATAAAGAAGAGATTCCCCAGCAACAAAAACCGAAACTGGCAGGGGAGTTATAGCTCTGAAAAGGCAAACAGTGAACCGAAGGCTGATGAGTCCAAGAAGGAACCGAAGGCAGATGGCGATTCCGGAGTAAGCTGCTTCTACTGTGGTGGCAAAAACCACTATGCTAAGGACTGTGTTCTTAAGAAGATGGCTGAAAAGGACGATGGAAAGGATGAGGAAGCTGTGCTGCAGAAGAGATTGGATGAGTTGAGGAAGAAAAAGTCTACCGCTAACCCTTCTATTAATGCTCTTATTGTGCAGGGTTCGGTTAATAATGATGAGTTCGGTAGCACCGAAGTTTGGTCTACTGACTCAGAAGACGAAGAAGTGAGGAAGCCTACTCATGGAAAGGCTTATTTGGCTAAGGAGGAAAGCAGTGGTGGAAAGTGCTTCATGGTGTCAAGCGCATCCCAAATGAGGGGATACAATACCGATGGAGGAAGCAATGGACCGAAAGCGCAAGAAGATATGTGCTTCACATCCAAACCACTCAGCCAACAGTTCAATGAGCTTGATGAACTGATAAAGAAGGTACAATCTGTTTTTATTTCATCTAAAGTACCATCATCCTCATATGAGAAAGATCTAAAAAACGTTAACACAAGAATTTCTCATTTAGATAGTAGCTTAACTCAAACTAGAGTCACCAATTCTAACCTGACTGATCAATTAAGCAGGGTGGCGTCGAAGAGTGAGGAGCGGCGTATGTGGATTGAGTTAAAGGAGTCGGAATTAATTAAAGTCAAAGACGAAAACATTTATTTGCAGAGAGACAATTTGAAATTGTTAAAACAACGAAATGTTTTTTGTTTAATAGCTAAACGTTTATATTCCAATATTACTCAACTGCATTTGGACTGTGAGATAGGCAAAAAGATTCACCGTATGATTTTACCATTCCTAGAATTTAAGGAGGATGAAATCGATGCCGAAGCTTACAATTGTGAGAGTGTGATTTCGTCTGATGATGTCAACCCAACTTATCAAATCGGACTGGACAAAATTGAGTCCTTCATTAAATCCAAAGACCATAAAGACATGCTCAAAAATCTGTTGGACGAAAATGATAGACTTAAACTGAGAACCGAAACCATACAAAAATTTGACTCTCTAAATGCCAAAGTAAGCTCAGAAAATAAAATTGATGTTGAAAATGCATCTGAGCTTAACGAGGATGAAAACATGAGTGAAATTTCTGTAGAGGATACGGTTGACTGCTCAGAATTCGTGAAAAGCGAAACTGAAAACCACAAAAATCTTATTTCTGAAAATTCTGTGGAATTCGCTAGATTGTCCCAACAAAAGTCCCCGAAGTTAGTAGAAAAGGCTGTTGTCTATCAAAAGGTCAGAACCACTCCGAATCAGGTATACAAAGTGACAGGAGTAACCGAACATCAGACAGCTGAACTCACGGCTATTGTTAACGAAGACAATGCTGATGGCTGTGATGAGTTCTTCTGGGAAGCTCCTATTGACAATGGAAACGAAACCGTTGGCCTATCTGAAAGAACCTCTTGGATGAAGAAAGGGAGATACATACCTGAACCCTTGAACAAGCCTGATAATTTCAGTGAACCAAGCATAAGTGGTACCAAAGACACTCCTCAAGAGGTTGATCATTCAGTAAAAGAAGACATTCCTTCAACGCCAACAGCTCGAAGTGAAACTTCATCAGATACTTCTTCCACTTCCTCAGAACAAACTGAATCTTCTTCAGATATTCCCACTGCTCCCTTGATTCAAAGAAAATCTCCTAAAGTTCAAAAGGAATCAGCAAAGGGTACATCAAAAGCGAAAGCGAACGTTCATCATCAACCTAAACAGATGAGGGATAAAAAGATAGAAAGGAACCTAAGATACAGGAAAAACCTTTCTGAAAGGAAACAATTCTGGCACTCCCAAAATGCATACTATTCACACAAGGACAAGAATCTGAGGTTTGAAAATAATGATAATTCCAACAACCGAAAGCCAAGGTTCGGTTCGCAAGATGATACAAACCGAAAGACAAGGTTCGGTTCGCAAGAAAATTCTAACCGAAAGCAAAGGTTCGGTTCTGAAAAGGAGTTCAACCGAAACCAAAGGTTCGGTTCCAAGAACAACTCCAACCGAACGCAGAGGTTCGGTTCTGAAGTCAGAAGAGAACAAGACTCAAAGGTTAAATCCACCCACGATCAAAAGCAAAAGGGTCACCTAGAGTCATCAGCAAGGAAGACACCTCCATCCAAATCCAAATCCTCTCTTCCTAATTCTTCTTGTTCATCTCCTTCTTGCTCTAACTCTAATTCCATGGGTTCTCAAAAACCACGTCCATATGCTGAAAAGAAGGACAAGCAGAAAGTCGGTAAATTCAAACCTGAGTTTAAAGCGAACACAACCAATCCTAACAAAATAAAAGTTTTCACCATTAAAAAGAAAGATGAAACAACTTTAATTAAAAGAACATATCTTGTTGATATCTCTCTAACTATTCCTGTTCCCATGAAAACCTCACATGGACCCAAGAAACTTTGGGTTCCTAAATCTGCTTAATCTTTGCAGGTTATAAGTGACGAGCAGTTTGACGAAGAATGGTACATTGACAGTGGCTGCTCGCGTCACATGACAGGGAGGAAGGAGGAACTCAGGGAATACAGATCTCTTGCAAATGGTGGCAACGTTAAGTTTGGAAATAACTCTTTCGGCACTATAAAGGGATATGGGATGATAACGAATGGTGATTTTACCATAAGAAAGGTAGCTTATGTGGAAGGACTTCAACACAACCTCATCAGTGTATCTCAGCGTGTTGGAGGTACAGGTCTCAAAGTTTCATTCGATGATGAAGGTTCTGAAATCATAGAGAAAACAACAAAGAAAGTGATTCTGAAGTCAGAGCGAAAGGGTGAAATGTTTCCGTTGAACATGAAACCCATCAAAGGAAACCCAGCTATTTGTCTGCTAACTAAGGCTCAATCTGACGAAAGCTGGTTGTGGCACAGAAGACTCTCTCATCTCAATTTCAAAGATATTAACCGACTTGTCACTGGAGGTCATGTTAGGGGTCTTCCATTGCTCAAGTTTGACAGAGAGCATTTATGTGCTGCATGTGAAATGGGAAAGCAGAGTCGTCAAAGTCACCCATCCATTGTTAACACAAAAGTTGTTGAACCACTCGAATTGCTTCATATCGATTTATGTGGTCCTTCATCCATTGAAAGCATCGGTGGTAGCAAGTACATTCTTGTTGTCGTTGATGACTTCTCTAGATTTACATGGGTGTTCTTTCTAAAGCTCAAATCAGAAGCGACTCAAAAGCTAAAAGTGTTTATCAAGCAGATTGAAGTCCAGCTCAAGAAGGTCGTTCGAAACATCAGGAGCGACAATGGTCTCGAATTCAAAAACAAAGAGTTTGAAGAGTTTCTTGCAGAAAAGGGAATTAGTCATAATTTCTCAGCTCCCTACACACCACAACAGAACGGAATAGTCGAAAGACGAAACCGATCCTTATGTGAAGCTGCCCGAACTATGTTAAGTTTCGCTTCCTTACCTCTTTATTTTTGGCCTGACGCCATTTCTGCTGCTTGTTATACACAGAACAGATCCTATCTCAATAAGCGATTCAAGCTCACACCATATGAGATAATAAATAACAGAAAACCCAACGTGAAATTTTTCCATGTGTTTGGCTCAAGGTGTTTCATCTTTAACTCTAAAGAACATCGCAACAAGTTTGATGTCAAAGCTGACGAGGGAATCTTTCTGGGTTACTCACTCACATCCAAGGCGTACAGGGTCCTGAACAAACGCTCAAGAAGGATTGAAGAGACATACTATGTGACCTTCGATGATAGCTATGTCAAGAAGCTACAGGCCATAGATGACACTGCCGTGGAAATATTTCCTCAAACTGGCCAAGTCACAGTCTCAATCGCCAATATGTACGAGAATTTTCTGGATCTATTTGACGAACCGGAAAAAGCTTCTCTCTCCGAAGCAGGTGCAGCTGACAATAAAATAGATCATATGAAGCAAATTGTCGAAGATGCTGCAAGAAGGATGCATGAAGGAAATTCGCCCACTGATGAATCTCCAACCAACAATGCTTCAGTCGAGGGGGAGCCAAGCTCACAAGTCCAGGGGGAGCTAAGCTCTACTACTTCACCCGAAGGTCCTTCACCAACCGAAGGTGCCCCTCCAAACGAAAGTACTTCAATGCCTGAAAGTCCAGCACCGCAAGAAACCCCTGAACCTCATGTTTCTCAAGACTCATCAATTGAGGGGGAGCATGATGATATGACGCTTGATTTTGATAGCCAATCTGAACCTGAAGAGATGATCAACGTTGAACTAGATCCATCCTTTGATCCAAATTACCCTCCTCTTACAAAATGGACCAGAGATCATCCTATCTCTCAAGTAGTTGGTGATGTATCTGAAAAGGTTTTGACCCGATCTCAACTGAAGGCAAAACAGACATCCTTATTCTCAAAAGTTGAGTTCTGTATGTTTAACTCATTTGTATCAAAAGTTGAACCGAAGACAGTGAACACTGCCCTCGATCACTCTGATTGGGTTCAAGCGATGCAAGACGAACTGAATGAGTTTGAAAGGAACAAAGTCTGGCGCCTCATTCCAACTCCTCCAGATGCTTCAGTTGTTGGTCTTAAATGGGTCTTCAGAAACAAAATGGACAAGGAAGGTAATGTCATAAGGAACAAGGCTCGTCTGGTTGTCAAGGGATACTGTCAGGAGGAAGGGATAGATTACGAAGAGACGTTCGCTCCAGTAGCTAGGCTAGAATCGGTTAGAATATTTCTGGCCTATGCTGCTCACAAAAACTTTGAGGTCTTCCAAATGGACGTCAAGTGCGCATTTCTCAATGGAGAACTTGAAGAAACGGTGTATGTGGAGCAACCTCCTGGGTTCGTGAATGAAAAATATCCAAATCATTGCTACATTCTGGATAAAGCTGTGTACGGCCTCAAACAAGCTCCGAGAGCCTGGTATGAAACGCTTACAAAATTTTTAAAGATGTCCAAATTCAAACAAGGTTCGGTTGACCCAACCTTCTTTCGCAAAAAGGAAGGTAACCACCTTATGATCGTTCAAATTTATGCCGATGACATCATCTTTGGCTCTACGAATCCCAGCTTAACAGCTGAATTCAGAAAGTTGATGGAGACTAAGTTTGAAATGAGCTCAATGGGTCCTATTAATTTTTTCCTTGGTTTAAATATAAGACAGGGACCCGAAGGCATCTTTATCAATCAGGAAGCTTACACAAAGACTCTCCTAGCAAAGTTTGGCATGATGGGAGACTCAAAAGTCAAAGTCCCTATGGCATTCGGCACCAAACTTACCCCTTCACTGGATAAACCGGCTGTCGACATCACGCTCTATCGTCAAATGATAGGCTCACTGATGTATCTAACTGCTAGCAGGCCTGATATCATGTTTTCTGTATGTTATTGTGCTCGATTTCAGGCTAACCCACGCGAACCTCACATGCTGGCAGTGAAGAACATCCTACGCTATCTCAAGCGAACCGCCTCCTTGGGTCTATGGTATCCATCCAACTCTGGCTTCTTCGTTCAAGCCTATTCTGATGCAGACCTTGGAGGATGTGGACTCGACCGCAAAAGTACAACTTGTGGCTGTCAATTTCTTGATGGGAAGTTGGTCAGTTGGCAATCCAAGAAACAAACATGTGTGTCGCTGTCTACTGCTGAAGCGGAATACATTGCCGCTGCATCCTGCACATCACAAGTGATTTGGATCCAGAGTCAACTTCGAGACTATGGACTCAATATGAAGAAGATCCCTCTATATTGCGACTCTGAAAGTGCAATTAGGATCTGTCATAACCCGGTGCAACACTCTAAAACCAAGCACATAGCACTGAGGTATCACTTCATCAAAGATCATGTGGAAGATGGAAATGTCGAAGTTCACTTCGTAAGAACCACTGATCAACTGGCTGACGTCTTCACCAAAGCTCTTCCAGAAGCCTCATTCAATAAAATTTTGCAAGGCCTAGGTATGATGGAATCAGAGTCAGTACCTCACACTACCTCTCAATCTCAAACGTAAGAAGCGAAACCAACCGAACGTTCGGGTTCGGTTCAACCATTTCACTCGCTCATTAATTCAAAGGTAGTTTTTCTAAGTTGTAAATTTCTTGTGCAAAATTTGTTTTTCTTTATGTAAAAAGTTTTTTTATTGCATATCTAAACTTCTTGGTTTCTTAAAATTTTCCAAAAACCGAAACCTCCAGAAGGTTCGGGTTCGGTTTTTCAAAATTTTCAAGAACCGAAACCAACCGAAGGTTCGGGTTCGGTTTTTCAAAATTTTCAAGAACCGAAACCAACCGAAGGTTCGGGTTCGGTTTTTCAAAATTTTCAAGAACCGAAACCAACCGAAGGTTCGGGTTCGGTTTTTCAAAATTTTCAAGAACCGAAACCAAACGAACGTTCGGGTTCGGTTTTCCAATTTTTTTATCAAAATTTTTTTTTTTTCAAAAGTTTTTTTTCTTTCTTGTCTTATTTTAAATCTTTTCTATTTTTTTAATTTTAATTTTATTTTTATTTTTTTTTATATAAATTTCAAACACTCCAAAAATATTTTTTTTGTATGTTCGTTTATTTATGGGGATATATTTGCTGAATTACTTAAGTGTCCCTAGAAGCATGCTGCTGTATGTGTCCCAAGCCTCATAAGATTTTGAATAATTGCCTTCACGACTTGGTATACACAAACCCTGTCTTCCCAATAAGGCTAACTTATTTATTCTAATCGTGAGCTACCTCACACTCTTCTCACATGAGTTAAGAGTCTCCTGCTTGGTCCTTTCTTTCACAGCAGAGGTACTATGTCTTCTTTCACCATCCCCATTACACTTCTCCATAACATTCGTTTCATCACTGTAACCCTAGAGACTCTCAGAAACTACCACTGAGGTTTATGGTTACGCAACATCTGTGTTTATGATCTTAGTTTCGTGCCACTACGAGCTGAGTGAAACCCAAAATTCAACACCAAAGAATTGACGGTGACAAATTAATTTGATCAAGTTTTTACCAATGAATTGACGAATGTACCTTCATGAAATCTCAATTTCTTTTCTTTTTGCGTGGTTCCAATGAAATTGTTACACACCATAACATTTCTTCCCAAGGAATCCAGTTTTAATTTTTTATCTGAGATTTCATATTCATCCAAGTCACTTAATAAACAACTCCAACCTACTTGTTCAACAGACTACACTGGTCTCACAAGTACTTTGTTCACATTCGTTCTTATATCAAGAATTGAATTGATGAATCAAAGCGAAACCATCCTTATTTTATCTTATTTAAAGAAGCCTTTCAACATTTATTAATAAATGTTTGATCGTAATTCAACGGGATTCCACACTAACACTTTAAGGTCTCTCTTGATCTTGAAGGAAGAGATTCGTGCCCGGGATCATCAGTTTCGTGTCATAATTGACATCACCGATTATTCCAAAAAGAGTTGCTTTATTTCCTTATCTTTTACACTCTTTGCACGAAAATCCTAGATTTTCAAAACTTCCGTTACTAATTATTTTACAGGCTGGATAATTAATGGATGGTTCATAATGAAGTTGTCGTTACCAATAATCCACGTGGGCGTTTTATTCAAAAGAGGGGAAGAGACAAAAGATGCTGACGCGGCGGAAGATCAAAGGATAGAAATTCAAACGACGGTAAAAAGGCGGGCGCGTGAATTTGAAGAGGCCGCGCTTTTTCTGACACTATTGGACGCGTGTACAATATTGAAGCGTCATCCATCAGGCATTAATGGCGCGTGTGGAAATGGAAACGGTTCATCTCTCTGAACCGGCGCTTATTGGGCGGCGTGATCCTAGGAAACTGACACTCTCTCTCCTACGTGATCATCGCACGTCCCAACTGTCACCAATCAGTCACTCAAATACCCTTCCATATTCCCATAAAAGATTTGAATCGATCTTTCTCTCTCCTATCACCTACTATAAAAACCCATCCAGACCACCTTTTACCTCTTTACTGCCCCCATAATTTCCAAAGCAAAACACTTCCAAACTTTCTCCCGGTCATCTTCTTCTCCACACCTGCAACAATGGCTGAATCCTCTTCCGTCCATGCTACTTCTCAGATTCTCCCCATCAGACCTCAACAATGCCTTGTCATTGATCTGAACCCAGAAGCCTATGATCCCTACATGTCGCCGATTATTGAATGCCTCAAGTACTCCCAACTTGCTCCGGCATTGTCCAAGATTGAAACGGTGCCAATGGTGGCTCTTTCTCAGGTCTATGCCACGGCCTACTACGACAAGGGCGTCGACAGGATCTTTTTCGAAGTGGCGGAACACAAGACGTCGATTTCTCGTTCCCGCTTCTGCTCTATGCTTGGGTTTGCTGCTGACCCATCGCGTGTTCACCCGGAAACAATTCCGGTTGGTATGCTCTACAGCATGTTCTACAACATGGGCTACACGGAAGTTCTCACCTCCGTTGCCAGATTCAAGAAGTCATGCCTACCGCCCCAATGGAATGGGTTATTCACAGTTCTCTTCAAGGGACTGTCAGAACGAAGCTCAGGATCAGACGGGGCCAGTCGTCTTTTCCTGTCAATCATGTATGGGGTCTACAACGGGATCAACCTCGACTACGGGTTTGTCCTTTGGCAACAGCTGATTCAGAGCCTATCTTCCACTTCTCGACACTCTGAAGTGTCGCTGGCCCGGTTCTGGATCTTGATCACAAGATGGGCCATGGACAGGTTTGATGTCCAAACTGATGATGGTGCACCGATGTCTTCGGTTGGTACGTTCCACACCACCAAGATCATCGTATCTGCTGCATCGAAATTCTCCTTCATTGGCTCTATCTCGGAGTCGATGTATGGTAGTGTGCCTTCAGAGAGCAGTTTCATCAAGGCAATCAAGGAGTTAGGGCCATCTGGTCCGAGGGAACTGACACCGGACATGCTGCGATCAATTCATGATGCTGACAAACCGGTGGCAAGGGGCAAGAAGGCAGACAAGGGGAAGAAACCATCAAAAGCCCCAAAACCCACTCCCAAGAAACGCAAACAACCGAAGGCTGCTTCCTCTCCAAAACCGAAACCGAGGAAGACCCAACCGAAACGGACGCTCGTCCTTTCGTCATCCTCCAGTGAATCCGAAGGTAGGAGTTCGGACTCTGAGGGGTCACAAGGAGACGAATCTCCACAAAGAGGCAACACACCCCCTCGGTCCCCAACCCCGGAGATGGAACTTCACCAATCCCCAATTCCTTCCCCTCCACCCACAATTCCTATTTCCATTCCCACCATAAACCCCACTGTACCACCAACCTCATTCCCTATACCACCACCAATATTTACCACCTCAACCGAAACACCACCTGTAACCGAAACCCCTCCCGTAACCGAACCTCCACAAACCGAAACCCATACACAACCACCACCCGAAACTAACCCCCCACCTACTCAACCTGAACCAACCAAACCCTTAACACCCCCAGCCTCACCACCACCTCCATCTCCAGAAGCCGCCTCCGATGGCGATGATCAATATCTTGGTGGTGACCACCTGAACTTTGATTCGGTCTACTATAGTCCGTTTCAAGTTCAAAGTGATGAGGAGGATGATGCTCCTGTAACCAAGAAGCATCTTCGCGAGCTGAACGAGAAGGTTGATCAACTTCTCGCCTCCTCTTCCAATCAGCAGTCTTCCTTATCTGAAGCAGCCCTTCAGAGGATAGTTGATGCCTTCTCTAGGGCTCAACATGACTCAGTGGCCTCTGCTACTGCTGCCATAGACGCCTCCACCCGAGCTTGTGAGGCAGCGACCGAAAAAGTCGATAAACTATTCCATGACGCTACAATCCTGCTGCAGTCTATGCAGGAAAGCGCCGACGCCACCAAAACAACACTGGAACCACTTGTTCATCAATTGGCCCAGTTTGTGAAGACGGAGTTGTCCTCATTCGCTACCCTCAGACAAAACCTTAGCGACGACAACTCGGCACTCCGTGCCTCCATTGAAGCCCGCTTGACAAAGCTACAAGAGGATCTTGCGGCTGAAAATAAACTGATGGACGTCCTGGCAAGTAAGACTACTGCCCTCAAGGTCAAGAGCACCCAACTTTCCAACTCTGAACAACAATTGGAGGCTCTTCGATCCGAAAGGGAAATAATCAAAACATGTGTTTCGGATGTCCACGCTGCTCTGTCAAACATCCTGGAAGCACATGATCCCATTCTGAATCATTCGGTGAGGCGTACCCTCGCTGAGAAACTCTCTCCGGCCATGGCTCTCTTGAGTAAAATTGAAGGCCTACCCAGTTTCGTGTCCATTCCGAAACAAGGGTGAGATGAGAAGAAAGGATCGAAACCACCTCCTTCCTCAAATGCAACTCACACAACCGAACCACCCCCAACTGGTCATGCCTCGGGTTCGGGTGTGAAGGACAAGGGCAAAAACATTGCAGAGGGAGGAGATGAAGATGAAGATGAAGACAAGGAGACTATTGCGGACATGTTAAAGAGGAAAAACAGTCGCAATACTGATGACGATGTCAGTCGTGTGGCACGTGAAGCTGAAGAAGCCGAACGTAAACAAAAAGAAGCCAACGATCTCCTTGAGAGCCGAAAGCTGCTCTTCCCTGCCTGGACCAGGGATCGACTGATAAAGGAGGCCATAGAGACCCCAAGTATACTATGGCTCGAGCCGGTGATATCATTCGACTGCATCAACTCGGTCGATTCGCAATTTGATATGCCGCTGACTCGAAAGGCGTTCATCTTCCACGCCTTTTCCAACATTTTCGAAGTCCCGCATCCGAACGATGAGCTTGACAGGGAGCTCATTGACTTTTATCTGGAGGCCGCTCGCCCTCAATTCCTTACATGGAGCGCCCAGAAAATTGTCAGTGTTCGGGTGATGAAGCCGTTTGCCGTGGGGAGATTCACCAATGTCAAGTTCAAGCTTATCCGAGGATCTGCAAGAACTGCTCACATGATCTCTCTGGCGGATCTGCCCAATCTGAACCCTCATGATTGGATAGTCTTGTACAACATCTTGCTGACAAACGAAGCTGAATATGGTCCCATCTTAGACCATGTCAAAAGGATGCTGGCATGATCATGGAGGTGGCCCTAATGGATCAGGAGGTTGCCACAGTGTTTAAGAAGAAACCGAAAGTCAAGCCTGTGGGTTCGGCCAGTGATCTAAACACGATGAAAATGGGCAGGATTGATTCGAGGCGAAACTCTGTGATGTTCACCAGAGCCGAAGGACAGAAATGTCTGTTCGCGTTAGCTGACAAGCACCTCTACACCACTCCCTGCTTGGAACACGTTCTATCTATCGTCAAGCGGTGTAAGGACAATTCGGCTGATGACATCAAATATTTTGAAGATATGATCAACTGGTACATCCGGTTTAGACAGACCATCCTTTCCATAACCAAGTGTCTGTTTAGTACCGTGAAGAAGAAGGTACCAGCTTCAGCTGCCGGCCCAAGTTCGAAGTAATGGTCTCGCTCCAAATTGACGCAAAGGGGGAGATTGTTGGGCTGAAGTTCTGTTTTGTATTGCGTCTTTTGGGCTCGTAGATTAGCCTAGTATTCTCCGGTTTGGGCCTGTCCAACCGAGAGCCTTTTATGTATAGTATATAAGTTATCGCTTGCATGCATATTAGGTTAAGATTTAAGATTCAAGATTTCTGTTTTGAGCGTTTCAGAGTTTACGATTTTGTTCTCTTGTAATCTTCCAATCCTTTACAGTTGATGTTCTTAATCGAGCTCTTCTAAGGATTTTGTTTAATCATTCAACACGTTTGATTCAAGCTGTTTGTTCCTTTTATTGTGTTCTGCATTGTTATTTATATTGTGTTCTTGCAGTTTCATATTCATATACCTGTTCACGATCTAATCGATCTTTATAGATTAAAAGTTAGCTTTTTAATCTCATCACTTACTATGTACATTGGTTGTGATAATTTACATGATGTCCTCCGCCCCCGGAACGTTTCCGCCTTCGGTTCCGGGGTGTGAATGTTTCCGCCTTCGGTCCCGGAACGTTTCCGCCGTCGGTTCCGGGGTGTGACAGTTGAGGCCAGCCATCCTCACACCTAACCTCAAACACCCCTCAGCCTCACACCCAACCCTATATATTGGAGAAGACCCCCTTCATTCACTCCTTTCTTCTCTTGAATGCACCTTTTCTCTCTCTCTCTCTCTCTCTCTACTTTCTCTCTCTAAAATCATCATCCAAGAACACTTTGAAGGCCTCATAATCATGATCTACTCCATCATCTAGCTGGTTATAGTGGTAAATACTTGAATCCCAAGCTTAAAACTCATCATGTTCTTCGTCCCTTGAAGGTGTACGACCGCACCCTCATATGGTGGCAGCACACATTCAAAACTCCCCTTAGTAAAGAGAAAACACTTCAAAAATCAACATTTGGACTCAAATGAGGAGTGTACGGCCGCACACTCATGTGTACGGCCGCACACACCCTCCGTACGGCTGCACACTCTTGTGTGCAACCTCAAACACAAGCCTAACCGCATTCCCCAACCGCACACTCACTTGCATGGCCTTACACCCACTCTAATGCCCATATTTGGCCCTAAACTTTCATAGATCACTTAGTTTTAGTGATTCCAAGACTTTAGGGTGACTTCCCATCATTTTTAGTCATGAAACACAGTAGTTCCAACTCACGTATGTATTATCACATGAATAATACGGACCACTTGCTTTCAGGGCATCTATTGACACTCGAACCCTACGTTAAACTGTAAGTTCATACCCCTACACCATTTTCCGTGTTTTTCATGTTTTCAGGGGGAGAATACAAGCAAAAGTACAAGGAAACTTGTACTCAAAACTTATTATTTTGTATGAAATGTCACATGTTTAGTATGCCTTTAACACTAATATCCGTATTAACCAACCGTTTAACTTGCAGAGCTAGTTTTCAAACTAATTGTGAAACTTATTATAAAATGTTATATTCTATATTTCACGAAGGATTTCATGCCATTCAAAAAAACTAGATTTTTCCGTATAATTACTTGTAAATTCGTTATTCTTAAGATTGGAGACACGTCCTCTGAAACACTCCACAGAGATATGCGAGTGGAGGACCGCCCCTATAACCAGAATCTCATAGAAGGAGAGTGTGACTTGATTGTATAGATCTATACGGGGCTGACTACCCTAGACATTGCTGCTAGCTACAGTGGGACCGGCAGGTCTACGGGTGACAAAGGTCATAAATGATATTGGCCCCGTTACGCGCCATATCTAGTTTATCGTATGGTTATGGAACTCACAACTTAGATAATGGAGATTTACTCTTACGTAATAATGAACCTAGTGAACTAACCTCAAAGTAATAATTGTTTTGATTACTAGAGGGTATCAGTAATATCCTTAGGTATTAGTTCACAACCTACTTATTAGTTTTATATACGTGTTAAAACTAATGTACTTTCCAAGGATAACTAAACTTTCAGGGAAACTTTACTTAACATTGCAAGTATGGTAGATACTTGTACTTTTCATTCTGGATCGATAACCAATCACCTACTTTTAAGGAAAATAAGGGTTTTTCCTGGGTTAACTTAACTTGACTTCTCATAAACAGGTTGTTTAACAAATGGATAACCACACTTCTTTTATAAGAAAATAAGGGATTTCTTGGGAAACCGCTTTTTGCAAACTTAAAGGAACATTTTCTTTCACAGAAACAAACCGCTTACGAACTCACCAGCTTTATGCTGATACTTTTAAAACTGCTTGTATTCTCAACTCCAAGTTAGACAGGTATCCTGCGTTCTTTTGGAGAAGACGGAGCATTTAGAAGTCTCGTCTTTACTTTTGTTACTGATGTATATATAAAACATGTATTACCTTGCTTTCAAACAAATGTAAATATTCCTATGTAATGTAAGGTTCTGAGTATAATATGCTTACTATGTACATTGGTTGTGATACTTTACATGACGTCCTCCGCTCCGGAACGTTTCCGCCTTCGGTTCCGGGGTGTGAACGTTTCCGCCTTCGGTCCCGGAACGTTTTCGCCTTCGGTTCTGGGGTGTGACAGTTGAGGCCAGCCAGCCTCACACCTAACCTCAAACACCCCTCAGCCTCACACCCAGCCCTATATATTGGAGAAGACCCCCTTCATTCACTCCTTTCTTCTCTTGAATGCAACTTTTCTCTCTCTCTCTCTCTCTACTTTCTCTCTCTAAAATCATCATCCAAGAACACTTTGAAGGCCTCATAATCGTGATCTACTCCATCATCTAGCTGGTTATAGTGGTAAACACTTGAATCCCAAGCTTAAAACTCATCATGTTCTTCGTCCCTTGAAGGTGTACGGCCGCACACCTTCATATGGTGGCAGCACACATTCAAAACTCCCCTTAGTGAAGAGAAAACACTTCAAAAATCAACATTTGGACTAAAATGAGGAGTGTACGGCCGCACACTCCTGTGTACGGCCCCACACACCCTCTGTACGGCCGCACACTCTTGCGTGCAGCCTCACACACAAGCCTGGCCGCATTCCCCAACCGCACACTCACTTGTATGGCCTTACACCCACTCTAATGCCCATATTTGGCCCTAAACTTGCATAGATCACTAAGTTTGGAACAAGGGACACATAGTTTTAGTGATTCCAAGACTTTAGGGTGACTTCCCATCATGTTTAGTCATGAAACACCCCAGTTCTAACTCATGTATGTATTATCACATGAATAATAGGGACCACTTGCGTTCAGGGCATCTGTTGACACTCGAACCCTACGTTAAACTGTAAGTTCATACCCCTACACCATTTTCCGTGTTTTTCATGTTTTCAGGGGGAGAATACAAGCAAAAGTACAAGGAAACTTTTACTCAAAACTTATTATTTTGTATGAAATGTTACATGTTTAGTATGCTTTTAACACTAATATCCGTATTAACCAACCGTTTAACTTGCAGAGCTAGTTTTCAAACTAATTGTGAAATTTATTATAAAATGTTATATTCTATATTTCACGAAGGATTTCATGCCATTCAAAAAAACTAGATTTTTCCGTATAATTACTTGTAAATTCGTTATTCTTAAGATTGGAGACACGTCCTCTGAAACACTCCACAGAGATACGCGAGTGGAGGACCGCCCCTATAACCAGAATCTCTTAGAAGGAGAGTGTGACTTGAGTGTATAGATCTATACGGGCCTGACTACCCCAGACATTGCTGCTAGCTATAGTGGGACCGGCAGGTCTACGGGTGACAAAGGTCATAAATGATATTGGCCCCGTTACGCGCCATATCTAGTTTATCGTATGGTTATGGAACTCACAACTTAGATAATGTAGATTTACTCTTAAGTAATAATGAACCTAGTGAAATAACCTCAAAGTAATAATTGTTTTGATTACTAGAGGGTATCAGTAATACCCTTAGGTATTAGTTCACAACCTACTTATTAGTTTTATATACGTGTTAAAACTAATGTACTTTCCAAGGATAACTAAACTTTCAGGGAAACTTTATTTAACATTGCAAGTATGGAAGATACTTGTACTTTTCATTCCGGATCGATAACCAATCACCTACTTTTAAGGAAAATAAGGGTTTTTCCTGGGTTAATTTAACTTGACTTGTCAAAAACAGGCTGTTTAACAAATGGATAACCACACTTCTTTTATAAGAAAATATGGGATTTTTTTTGCGAAACCACTTTTTGCAAACTTAAAGGAACATTTTCTTTCACATAAACAAACCGCTTATGAACTCACCAGCTTTATGCTGATATTTTTAAAACTGCTTGTATTTTCAGGTTCCCGTTAGACAGGTATCCTGTGTTCTTTTGGAGAAGACAGAGCGTTTAGAAGTCTAGTCTTTACTTTTGTTACTGATGTATATATAAACATGTATTACCTTGCTTTCAAACAAATGTAAATATTTCTATGTAATGTAATGTTCTGAGTTTACTATGCATACTATGTACATTGGTTGTGATACTTTACATGACGTCCTCCGCCCCGGAACGTTTCCGCCTTCGGTTCCGGGGTGTGAACGTTTCCGCCTTCGGTGCCGAACGTTTCCGCCTTCAATTCCGGGTGTGACAGTTGAGGCCAGCCAGCCTCACACCTAACCTCAAACACCCCTCAGCCTCACACCCAACCCTATATATTGGAGAAGACCCCCTTCATTCACTCCTTTCTTCTCTTGAATGCACCTTTTCTCTCTCTCTCTCTCTCTCTCTCTCTACTTTCTCTCTCTAAAATCATCATTCAAGAACACTTTGAAGGCCTCATAATCGTGATCTACTCCATCATCTAGCTAGTTATAGTGGTAAACACTTGAATCCCAAGCTTAAAACTCATCATGTTCTTTGTCCCTTAAAGGTGTACGGCCGCACACCTTCATATGGTGGCAGCACACATTCAAAACTCCCCTTAGTGAAGAGAAAACACTTCAAAATTCAACATTTGGACTAAAATGAGGAGTGTACGGCCGCACACTCCTGTGTACGGCCCCACACACCCTCTGTACGGCCGCACACTCTTGCGTGCAGCCTCACACACAAGCCTGGCCGCATTTCCCAACCGCACACTCACTTGCATGGCCTTACACCCACTCGAATGCCCATATTTGGCCCTAAACTTGCATAGATCACTAAGTTTGGAACAAGGGACACTTAGTTTTAGTGATTCCAAGACTTTAGGGTGACTTCCCATCATGTTTATTCATGAAACACCCCAGTTCTAACTCATGTATGTATTATCACATGAATAATAGGGACCACTTGCGTTCAGGGCAACTGTTGACACTCGAACCCTACATTAAACTCTAAGTTCATACCCCTACACCATTTTCCGTGTTTTTCATGTTTTCAGGGGGAGAATACAAGCAAAAGTACAAGGAAATTTTACTCAAAACTTATTATTTTGTATGAAATGTTACATGTTTAGTATGCTTTTAACACTAATATCCGTATTAACCAACCGTTTAACTTGCAGAGCTAGTTTTCAAACTAATTGTGAAACTTATTATAAAATGTTTTATTCTATATTTCACGAAGGATTTCATGCCATTCAAAAAAACTGGATTTTTCCGTATAATTACTTGTAAATTCGTTATTCTTAAGATTGGAGACACGTCCTCTGAAACACTCCACAGAGATACGCGAGTGGAGGACCTCCCCTGTAACTAGAATCTCTTAGAAGGAGAGTGTGACTTGAGTGTATAGATCTATATGGGGCTGACTACCCAAGACATTGCTGCTAGATACAGTGGGACCGACAGGTCTACGGGTGACAAAGGTCATAAATGATAGTGGCCCCGTTACGCGCCATATCTAGTTTATCGTATGGTTATGGAACTCACAACTTAGATAATGGAGATTTACTCTTAAGTAATAATGAACCTAGTGAACTAACCTCAAAGTAATAATTGTTTTGATTACTAGAGGGTATCAGTAATACCCTTAGGTATTAGTTCACAACCTACTTATTAGTTTTATATACGTGTTAAAACTAATGTACTTTCCAAGGATAACTAAACTTTCAGGGAAACTTTACTTAACATTGCAAGTATGGTAGATACTTGTACTTTTCATTCCGGATCGATAACCAATCACCTACTTTTAAGGAAAATAAGGGTTTTTCCTGGGTTAACTTAACTTGACTTGTCAAAATCAGGCTGTTTAAGAAATGGATAACCTCACTTCTTTTATAAGAAAATATGGGATTTTTTTTGGGAAACCACTTTTTGCAAACTTAAAGGAACATTTTCTTTCACATAAACAAACCGCTTATGAACTCACCAGCTTTATGCTGATATTTTTAAAACTGCTTGTATTCTCAGGTTCCCGTTAGACAGGTATCCTGTGTTCTTTTGGAGAAGACGGAGCGTTTAGAAGTCTAGTCTTTACTTTTGTTACTGATGTATATATAAACATGTATTACCTTGCTTTCAAACAAATGTAAATATTCCTATGTAATGTAATGTTCTGAGTTTACTTTGCGTACTATGTACATTGGTTGTGATACTTTACATGACGTCCTCCGCCCCGGAACGTTTCCGCCTTCGGTTTCGGGGTGTGAACGTTTCCGCCTTCGGTCCCGGAACGTTTCCGCCTTTGATTCCGGGGTGTGACAGTTGAGGCTAGCCAGCCTCACACCTAACCTCAAACACCCCTCAGCCTCACACCCAACCTTATATATTGGAGAAGACCCCCTTCATTCACTCCTTTCTTCTCTTGAATGCACCTTTTCTCTCTCTCTCTCTCTCTCTCTCTATTTTCTCTCTCTAAAATCATCATCCAAGAACACTTTGAAGGCCTCATAATCGTGATCTACTCCATCATCTAGCTGGTTATAGTGGTAAACACTTGAATCCCAAGCTTAAAACTCATCATGTTCTTCGTCCCTTGAAGGTGTACGGCCGCACACCTTCATATGGTGGCAGCACACATTCAAAACTCCCCTTAGTGAAGAGAAAACACTTCAAAAATCAACATTTGGACTCAAATGAGGAGTGTACGGCTGCACACTCCTGTGTACGGCCGCACACACCCTCTGTACTGATGGGTTTTAGGTAAAACAAATAAACTAGAAAAACAATTCCTAAGTTCACATGCAACCTACTTTGGATCTATGTTTTATCTATTGAACATACAACTTTGAATTGCAAAACAAGAACTCTAGAGGAGAGAGGCTATAATCAAAATTCACAAACTAGGGTTTAGTAATTACATACCTTTCAATTGTTATAGTAAACAATTGATGATTCCCTTGATCTTGATCTTGATCTTCTTGGAAGCTTAGCACCACAATTGTAATGCCTCTAATGGAATCACACGCAAACTAGCAAGAAGGAAAGTAGAGGAGAGAGGGGAGAGGGAGTATGCAAAATTTAACCCCTTAGGGTTTCTTCAAAAGAAAAGAGTGACCAAAACATGAACCAGGAGGCTCCTTATATAGCTGAGGGATCTAGGGTTTAGGGGAAACCCTAGTTATCCTTTGCTTAGGGCCTAAGCAAACCCAAGGGCCTTATCCAAGCCCCTATGGACGAAATTATTAGGGTTTCCCCTAAATATTTCGTCCACCCTTATCCAAGGGGGTTCTAGAGCCTTCCACTCAACTATTAGATAATTGCAAACTAGTCCCTGCACCTTATAATTAATTCTTTTAACCCCGAAATTAATTCTAATTAATTTCTGGCTAACAACTAATTAAATAAAATGATTTCTTATTAATATATTAATCTTTTAACATATTAATAAATTCATTTATATTAATTTATTAATCTTATAATAAATTAATATCTCTCCTTTCATAATTTCCTTATCTGGTTGCTAGGTTTGAGGGCAACCCAAAAGGACTGTGCTGCTATCAATTCAAGTACATACCAATTATAGTTATGGGCTTAGACACCTAATCCAACAGTCTCCCACTTGGATAAGTCTGTAACTATAATTGCTAGTATGCCTTCTAAATTTGACCAGCAAATTGTAGCTTCCAAAAAGCTGCTGCCGAACTCTGACCCAGTCAGTTACGTGTCCTAAGATAAGTGATCATATAATCCTTCGTTCTGCTAGATATCCCTAGACAAAAGACATTGAATGCAATCAACCTCTTTGTCCAGAATCTATGTTTCCCGATTTCTGATTAGTGATGATGTAGGACTTCTAATTGAACACATCAATTTAGTCCTGGCTGGGCCCAGCACATAAGTCAACACCAAATCATCGAGGGGCCCACAGATATCGCTTTTTCCATTAAGGAAAAAGGAACGAATAAACATTGACTCATATGCTTGTATCTTTTACTCATCAAACCATACATGATAATACGTTTTATAACACTAAGTTACTGATGCGTTTTCGTATTACCAATGCATAGCCGACTTGCAAATTACAACTCATATATCTCTGTTTCAAGATTATAAGATATTATCGTCTCAGTATTACTCGTGATGAATTCCATGAAGTAATACTCTGAGCGAGGGTTTATCTAATACTCAAATCTCAATTTCTGAGTACTCATGAACGTTGCAGCAAAATCTATTGCCATGTCTATCCTTAAACAATCTACAATCCAGTTCATGACAGTCTTGATTCACTACTTACTTCCAAAAGTACGAGCGATTGTGGAGTTTGAATAATCTTATTATTCAGGAAGTAAAACATGCAAAAATGAAACACAATAATAAACAATTGACAAAAGGTAGAACCCAAACTTATAAATAATACTTTATTATTTAATCACCAAAAGTCAATTACAT
Organism: Lactuca sativa; assembly: GCF_002870075.4. Taxonomy (NCBI): domain Eukaryota; kingdom Viridiplantae; phylum Streptophyta; class Magnoliopsida; order Asterales; family Asteraceae; genus Lactuca; species Lactuca sativa. Next base: position 200,377,976 of record NC_056624.2, read on the forward strand.
TTACTTTGTTACAAGTTTTAGAACAAGACTAATCTAACTACTAAAACTAATATCATCTTTCAATCCTATGCTCCGAGCATGCTGAATATGCTTAGCCCTACTCACACCCTTTGTGAGGGGATCTGCTGGGTTATCTTCAGATGACACCCTCTTCACTATAAGATGGCCTTCTTCTACTCTATGTCTGATGAAATGGTACTTTCTGTCGATATGTCTGGTTTTACCATGATCTCTCGGTTCCTTTCTCAAGGCAACCGCTCCTTCATTATCACAGAACAGTTCCATGGGCTCCTGGATGGTTGGAACAACTCCGAGATCCCCGATGAAGTTCCTCAACCAAGCTGCTTCTTTCGACGCTTCACTTGCTGCTATGTACTCTGATTCACAAGTAGAATCAGCCACCGTATCTTGCTTGGAACTCTTCCAAGTAACTGCTCCTCCATTTAATAAGAATACCCAGCCTGACTGAGAACGGAAGTTATCTCTATCCGTCTGAAAGCTGGCATCACTATAACCATCTACTCTCAAAGTATCATTGCCACCAAGTACAAGGACCCAGTCCTTCGTTCTTCGCAAATACTTGAGTATATTCTTCACGGCTATCCAATGAGCTCTACCTGGGTTTCCCTGATAGCGACTGACCATGCTCAAAGCAAATGCCACATCAGGGCGAGTACATGTCATAGCATACATGATCGATCCGACAGCGGAAGCATAAGGTACACGACTCATGTCATCTATTTCCTCATCTGTACTCGGGCATTGAGTCTTACTCAATTTGGTATTGCTCTGGATAGGTAGCTCTCCCTTCTTGGAATTTTCCATACTAAACCTCTTTAGTACCTTATCCAAGTATGTGCTCTGACTAAGTCCAATTAGTCTCTTCTTTCTATCTCTCAATATTCTAATCCCAAGAATATAGGCGGCTTCTCCTAGGTCTTTCATGGCAAAACACTTTCCAAGCCAAGACTTAACTTCATTCAAGGTTGGAATGTCGTTACCAATGAGTAATATGTCATCGACATATAACACCAGAAAAGTTACTATACTCCTACTAGCCTTGATATACACACAAAACTCATCTTCACTTCTAGAGAAACCAAACTCTTTGACTTTCTCATGGAAGCAAAGATTCCAGCTGCGAGATGCTTGTTTCAATCCATAGATGGATTTCTCAAGCTTGCATACTCTATTGGGAAACTTTGCATCAACAAAACCCTCTGGCTGACTCATGTAAACATCTTCAGCCAACTTCCCATTGAGGAAGGCAGTCTTGACATCCATCTGCCAGATTTCATAGTCATGAAAGGCAGCTATGGCGAGCAATATCCTAATAGATTTAATCTTAGCTACTGGCGAAAAGGTCTCATCATAGTCAACCCCTGGGGTTTGAGTGAAACCTTTTGCAACCAGTCGAGCCTTGAATGTATGCACATTCCCGTCCATGTCTGTCTTCTTCTTAAAGATCCATTTGCACCCAACTGTCTTACGACCTGGTGCACTATCAACCAAATTCCAAACTTGGTTGTCATACATGGACTTAATCTCGCTGTCCATTGCATCTTTCCACTTGGAAGCCTCTGGGCCTGCCATTGCTTCCTTATAAGTGACTGGTTTATCTAAGTTTACCAATGTTCTATCACTTATGAATGTGTCACCATCTGAAGTAATATGAAAACCATACAACTCAGGTGGCACACTCACCCTAGTGGATCTTCGAAGAGGTAATGATTTATCAACTGGTTCAAAAGGAACTGTTTGCTCTGGTTGAGTGCTAGTGTCATCTAAGGTTCCTTCATTGGTTTACTCTTGAATCTCTTCAAGATCAATGGTACTCCCACTGTCCTCTTTGAATATGAGCTCTCTTTCCAGAAAGACTCCTCTTCGAGCTACAAACACCACGTTTTCACTAGGTCTGTAGAACAAATATCCAAAAGACTGCTTTGGGTAACCAATGAAAACACATTTCTCACTTCTAGCTGCTAGCTTGTCGTGAGTCTCTCGTCTTACGAAAGCTTCACAACCCCAGACTTTAATATGTGCTAATGAGGGAACTTTCCCTGTCCACATTTCGTGAGGTGTTTTGGCAACCTTCTTTGTAGGGACAAGATTGAGGATGTGGGCGGCTGTCTCTAAGGCATACCCCCAGAAGTGAATAGGAAGCGAGGCACGACTCATCATAGAACGAACCATGTCTAACAAGGTTCGATTATGCCTCTCAGCTACACCATTTAACTGTGGTGTCCTAGGAGGAGTCAATTGTGAGACTATCCCACATTCTTTCAGATAGTCGTTGAACTCGGTACTAAGATACTCCCCGCCTCTATCGGATCTAAGTATCTTGATCTTTCTGCCCAATTGATTTTCGACTTCATGCTTAAACTCTTTGAACTTTTCAAAGGTTTCTGACTTATGTTTGATTAAGTAGATGTAACCATATCTGCTATAATCGTTAGTGAAAGTCACATAGAATCGATTACCATCCCTTGTGGTTGATTTGAAGGGCCCACACACATCTGTGTGTATGAGATCCAACAGACCTTCACCTCTTTCACAAGACCCTGTGAATGGTGATTTTGTCATCTTTCCCAAAAGACAAGATTCACACATATCATATGATTTTAGGTCAAATGATTCCAACACTCCATCCTTTTGGAGTTGGGCTATGCGTTTCTTGTTAATGTGTCCAAGACGACAATGCCACAAGCATGCCTTGTCTACACTATTAGACAAGTCAATATTAAGTACACTATTTCCTAAGCTATCAACACAAGTCACTGTTTCATACACACCATCACAAGGTAAAGCTTCAAACACAAAAACACCATTCTTATAAACAGAAATTGAACCATTAAAATCATTAAAAGAATATTTAAAACCTTGTCTGAACAATGCATGAAATGAAATAATGTTTCTCGTCATCTCAGACGAATAGCAACAATTTATTAAGTCTAATCTAACATCATTACTAAGCAATAGTTGATAAACTCCGATCTTGGTCACTGGTGAAGACTTTCTGTTCCCCATGATCAAGTTTATCCTCCCATTCTCTATCTCCTCACTTTCCTTTAGCCCCTGCAAATCAGAACAGATATGAAAACCACATCCTGTATCAAGGACCCATGAACGAGAAGATAATGAGTTATTAGCAGAAATAGTGTAAATACCTGCCGAGGATGGCTTCACTTTGCCATCCTTGATATCTTGCAGATATTGTGGGCAAGATCTCTTCCAATGCCCCTTTTGATTGCAGTAAAAGCAAATGGCCTCTTTTGGATCAGAAACATGGGGAGTGGAACCATTGGGCTTAGCCTTCGGGCCATTACTAGATGACATAGCTTGAACCTTGCTCTTCCAGTTTTGCTTGGGAGGACCTTTCCTCTTCTTCCCCTTTCCCTGTCCAATGGCTAAGACAGGGGCACTTGCAGGTGTGGAGGCTATACTTTTACCCTTCATCCCTGCCTCAGCTGTCTGCAACAAGTTGTGCAATTGGGCCAAAGTCTGCCCTGTGTTGTTCAAATGGTAAGTTAAGATAAACTGACCATAACAATCAGGCAACGAGTTCAAGACCATGTCAATGGCCAATTCCTCATCGAAGTGAATGTTGAGCTTGACCAAATGCTCTATGTAGCGTTGCATTCTTTGCACATGAGATACAACCGATTCCCCTTCTTTCATCTTGCAAGACATGAGTGACTTGACTACCTCAAACTTTTCTTGACGAGCTCGCTTATGGTACTTTTCCATAAGGTCCTTGTTCATCTCAAAAGGCCAGTAGTCCTCATAGTACCTCTGCAATTCTGGGGACATGGTTGCAACCATGATGCATGCCACTTTGGTAGCATCATCATAGTTTTTCTTGTAGGCAGCATTCTCTTCGGGAGTGGCTTTTGACTCATCAAGTTCTTTGAGCTCCTTTTCAAGGACATACTCTTTGTCCTCGAATCTAAGCGCCATCTTGATGTTACGCATCCAATCATTATAGTTGGAGCCATCCATAACGACTTTGGAGCAGATGTTTAGTAGAGAGAAGTTGTGGCTGGAGGATGATGAAGCAGAAGTGTTTCCAGGAGTAGACATCTGAAAAGAAAGATAGTTATAGTTAGATTACAAGACACCTCAATATAATAACCCAAAGATATCATATCAAGGTTAGGACCCAACTATGACGATTTACAACTTAGAAATGGGATGCCGAGATCCAAGTTCAAATCTCATAAAGGTAGGTGAATGACGATTCACCAATTCCACCATTAGAAAAAATAAACGAAGTGAAATTCCTAACTCTTTTGAGATACATTAAAACTATTTAATGGCATGTTTTAATCTCGGATTATGCTCTACTATTTGTGACTGGGATACCGAGGATCACAAACTAGATGTGAATAACCATGCAAATGTGCTTGGTAACCTTATTGTCTTTATCATTAACTATTGATGTGCCGGTAAACCACACACGCTCCATCAAAATGATAATTATAAGATACCCATTACTACTCTTTATTAGTGCCTTTTAGTGTGCCGGTTAACCACACACGCTCCACTAACGACCAATAAAGCATAATGTGCAATTTCATGGATTAGCATACTTTTCACATTTTTCCTAAAGTAACTAGAGTTGGGATTTTGAAAAATAGTGTTCTAGTACTTTCTTTAATAGCATTATACTTTTAATGGGAAGTAGTTGTCCTATCAAATCCGTTCTGCTAACGACCCTCCACTAATCAAGGAAGCGGTGGGTGAGAGTGGACACCCATTCAACTACCATTTTATAGGCAGTTTCCTTATACCCCCTTATAGACTAGCTTCGTGAATGAGGCATACTAGCGATTTGACTGACCATATTCTTATACATATATAATATTTAACTTTTAATTATAATATATATATATATATATAAGGTGTGTTTTAAAACATTTTAAAACTCCAAGGGTTTATATAAATTTTTTCGAAATTTAAACTATTAAATTTTAAATTTAAATAAATCAATTAATTAGATTTAATATTTATCTATTAATTAACTTTTAATTAATTTATTAAGTCTTGTAAGGATTATCTAATTTAATTAAACAATTAATTTAATCCTAATCCATATCCCTTCTAGATTTCGAAAATATGGGGATAGGATAATTTCCTTATTTTTCTCAATTATCAAATAAGGCAACTATTATCCAAAACAAAGAAACCCTAATCTTTATAGCATATTTCGAAATTTCCAAGGGAGGAGGCTAGGGTTTTCAAAACCCTAACCCTAATTTCGATTAGGGTTCTTTGGAGGCTAGGGTTTTCAAAAACCCTTTGATCCACAACCCTAAAAATCGAAAAAAATGGCCTTTAGGGTTTAATAGCTATAAACCCTAATTTGCAATTCAACAATTATAACAATTCAATTTAAAACAAACAAATGCTCTGATACCACTGATGGGTTTTAGGTAAAACAAATAAACTAGAAAAACAATTCCTAAGTTCACATGCAACCTACTTTGGATCTATGTTTTATCTATTGAACATACAACTTTGAATTGCAAAACAAGAACCCTAGAGGAGAGAGGCTATAATCAAAATTCACAAACTAGGGTTTAGTAATTACATACCTTTCAATTGTTATAGTAAACAATTGACGAGTCTCTTGATCTTGATCTTGATCTTCTTGGAAGCTTAGCACCACAATTGTAATGCCTCTAATGGAATCACACCCAAACTAGCAAGAAGGAAAGTAAAGGAGAGAGGGGAGAGGGAGTATGCAAAATTTCAGCCCTTAGGGTTTCTTCAAAAGAAAAGAGTGACCAAAACATGAACCAGGAGGCTCCTTATATAGCTGAGGGATCTAGGGTTTAGGGGAAACCCTAGTTATCCTTTGCTTAGGGCCTAAGCAAACCCAAGGGCCTTATCCAAGCCCCTATGGACGAAATTATTAGGGTTTCCCCTAAATATTTCGTCCACCCTTATCCAAGGGGGTTCTAGAGCCTTCCACTCAACTATTAGATAATTGCAAACTAGTCCCTACACCTTATAATTAATTCTTTTAACCCCGAAATTAATTCTAATTAATTTCTGGCTAACAACTAATTAAATAAAATGATTTCTTATTAATATATTAATCTTTTAACATATTAATAAATTCTTTTATATTAATTTATTAATCTTATAATAAATTAATATCTCTCATTTCATAATTTCCTTATCCGGTTGCTAGGTTTGAGGGCAACCCAAAAGGACTGTGCTGCTATCAATTCAAGTACATACCAATTATAGTTATGGGCTTAGACACCTAATCCAACATGTACGGCCGCACACTCTTATGTGCAGCCTCACACATAAGCCTGGCCGCATTCTTCAACCGCACACTCACTTGCATGGCCTTACACCCACTCTAATGCCCATATTTTGCCCTAAACTTGCATAGATCGCTAAGTTTGGAACATGGGACACTTAGTTTTAGTGATTCCAAGACTTTAGGGTGACTTCCCATCATGTTTAGTCATGAAACACCCTAGTTCTAACTCACGTATGTATTATCACATGAATAATAGGGACCACTTGCGTTCAGGGCATCTGTTGACACTCGAACCCTACGTTAAACTGTAAGTTCAGACCCCTACACCATTTTCCGTGTTTTTCATGTTTTCAGGGGGAGAATCAAGCAAAAGTACAAGGAAACTGGTACTCAAAACTTATTATTTTGTATGAAATGTTACATGTTTAGTATGCTTTTAACACTAATATCCGTATTAACCAACCGTTTAACTTGCAGAGCTAGTTTTCAAACTAATTGTGAAACTTATTATAAAATGTTATATTCTATATTTTACGAAGGATTTCATGCCATTCAAAAAAACTGGATTTTTCCGTATAATTACTTGTAAATTCGTTATTCTTAAGATTGGAGACACGTCCTCTGAAACACTTCATAGAGATAAGCGAGTGGAGGACCGCCCCTGTAACCAGAATCTCTTAGAAGGAGAGTGTGACTTGAGTGTATAGATGTATACGGGGCTGACTACCCTAGACATTGCTGCTAGCTACAGTGGGACCGGCAGGTCTACGGGTGACAAAGGTCATAAATGATATTGGCCCCGTTACGCGCCATATCTAGTTTATCGTATGGTTATGGAACACACAACTTAGATAATGGAGATTTACTCTTAAGTAATAATGAACCTAGTGAACTAACCTCAAAGTAATAATTGTTTTGATTACTAGAGGGTATCAGTAATACCCTTAGGTATTAGTTCACAACCTACTTATTAGTTTTATATACGTGTTAAAACTAATGTACTTTCCATGGATAACTAAACTTTCAGGGAAACTTTACTTAACATTGCAAGTATGGTAGATACTTGTACTTTTCATTCCGGATCGATAACCAATCACCTACTTTTAAGGAAAATAAGGGTTTTTCCTGGGTTAACTTAACTTGACTTGTCATAAACAGGCTGTTTAACAAATGGATAACCACACTTCTTTTATAAGAAAATATGGTATTTTCTTGGGAAACCACTTTTTGCAAACTTAAAGGAACATTTTCTTTCACAGAAACAAACCGCTTATGAACTCACCAGCTTTATGTTGATATTTTTAAAACTGCTTGTATTCTCAGGTTCCCGTTAGACAGGTATCCTGCGTTCTTTTGGAGAAGACGGAGCATTTAGAAGTCTCGTCTTTACTTTTGTTACTGATGTATATATAAAACATGTATTACCTTGCTTTCAAACAAATGTAAATATTCATATGTAATGTAATGTTCTAAGTTTACTATGCTTGCTATGTACATTGGTTGTGATACTTTATATGACGTCCTCCGCCCCGGAACGTTTCCGCCTTCGGTTCCGGGGTGTGACAGTTGAGGCTTAAGGTAAGGAGGGTCTCAAGGCTTAAGGTTCTTTAAATAAGGTCCATACCCAAAAAAATTAGGGTTCGGACCTACGTGAGTACGCCCTACGTACTACTGGAGTACACCCAATGTACTCAAAGGAACCCCGTCATCCATTTAGAGAGTTATGCCTGGCGTAGCTATAGGGTATGCCCTGCGTAAGGACCAAATTGCAACTTTTTTTAAAATTTAAGCCAAAATTCAAAATTACCTGGAACATGGATTTGACATAAAGGCACATATAAAATAACAAAACCCGTTAGTAAAGAGGACATTTGCCCACCGTTTTAGTCCGTCTCTTAAATTGTCACTTTTTTTTATGTAAAACTGACGTGAATGTGTGAAGTATGATGTGGAATGGTGACTCATTTTCAGTAAATTGTCATGAAAACAATCATGTGATTTAGTTTATGACCTTTAGTGATGAGAAATATGAAAACCAAGAAGACCCAGTTTTCAAAAACGGACATTATAGCATAATTTTGTACTATTGTGGGTCTTGACCTGTTTATTTGGTCACTTAGCCTAATACAACCGCTTTAATATGACACATAACCATGTTAACCTATTTATTTTCACCATGTCTGCCATTTCTACATACGGGCAGTGGAGCTACCCACTTAAAGAGAAACAAAGGTCGTCTTCTTCAGGCATATCTACCCCATATCTAGAAGTTCACCTAGTGCAATAGAGGTGTTACGTGCGCCATCTTCTTTCCAGAAATCTCAAGCACCATGTTATATGCGATGAAATCGATCACGTTCCCCCCCCCCCCCCCTTAACTTTCGATCACAACTGTTGATGAAATCTTGATTACTTAGATCGATACATATCATGTTCTCCTAGTCAACCAACAATACTCCAGCAAGAGCAGAAGCGGTTTTCTTCTTGGCAACTCTATCTGACTCAACAAAACCGAACCAGATGCCAGGTCTAATTGAATTGATAGGAAGAACATGGAGGTTGAACGGTAAGAAATTTCTTGAAAAAAAAAAGCATACAAGTCTCATGGCTTTCTGTAGATCCATTCAATTAGATTCTACCACCGTGAAGCGCCAGCAAATCACCTACTTTCTTTACTAGAAAGCTGACGGTATCTAATAAACTATCGCATGTTAAATCCTTCAAATCTCCACATTCGACTACAACACCAGGCCCTATGCTTTGTTTCTAGACATTAGATCATCCGTTATACCCAACACATACCACACATGTGGTGGGTGCCACATCAACACCACATTCTCCTACCACTAGCATAGGATACCTACCACGAACACACCACTCCACCTTATTTTTTTATTTAAATTTAATTCAAAAATACATTAAAATCATTTTTTTAATACTAGTTTTTCCATTAAATTAAAATACCAAATTACATTAAATAAAAACTACATTAATTGAAAAAAAAAACTAACAATAAAAAATAAAAATTACATTAGTTCAACTAAAAAAAATTAAAAAAAAAAAAAAACATTGAAAAAAACTAAAAATTTCAACCATAAATAAAATAAACTACCCCTTATGCCTACGTCGGGCTCGAACCGACTCTTTCATCGCTTGGAAAAGTTTCAAGTCTTCGCCATCGAGGTCGTCCGCTTTCATTTTCAAGATTTTCATATCGGTTTTTTTTGGAGCGTCTCTTGTGCCTCTTGAAATGATGATTGTGCTTCGATCATTTTTTCTTCCATCCGAGTCATCACCTCGGCCTTCGTTTCTTGAAGTTGCACATATCGATCAAATTTATCGCCAAACATATCCATAACACTAGAACTCTAAGATGTTGACGCCGCTTTTTTTGCTTTATTTCTTCCAACGGGCCGACGAAGAAGTTGGTCGTTTTCAAGATCTAGCAGATCGTCGTTGATATCGATGTGTGTTCGACCGTCCGATTGTTGGGAACTTGCATCGGGGTTTCTCGAACGCTTTGAACCAGAAGATTACGAAGTTCCTTCCGTTTGCTCTTTCCATTTTGGGGCGTCTTTCAATTTTAGCCACGGTTTCATATACGGAAAAGCTTTGCGTGTTGGCGTTGTTTTTTCAAATTGCTCCATTGCCGCCTTGAAAACATCAAAATCATTCGAGCCGCTTTTGCGTATGTTTAGGAGATTGTTGTAGATTCCTCCAAACTGGGTGCATTTTAGTCGAATATCTCGCCATTTCGACGTAATTTGATCGGCGTTTCGAGTTTCACTTTCCATTAACTCGTAGAAAATGGCTCGGACTTTCTCCCAAAAACTTCCGTAAGGCCGACTATCTCCTACAATTGGATCTTCGGAAACCGCCACTCATGCCTCCGCTAACTTTTCTTCTTCTTCTTTTGTCCATGGGACCCTTTCTTGGGTGGTAGTGGGTCAGACCGTTTTTTTTTCCTTTTTTCTTTTTTGGTTGAGGTGGTGGTGAAGGTTGCGTTTCCGCAACAAAATCTGCCGAAAGTGGTGGTGGTTGTTGTTGTAACGATTGTTGTTGGAGTTGTTGAAGTTGTTGGAATTGTTGGAATTGTTGGTATTGTTGTGAAATTTGTTGTTGTTGGAAAGACGGAAAATGTTGGTATTGTTGTTGGAAAAGTGGTGTTTGTTGGATAGGAGAACCGGTTTGAAGTAGATTGATAAACTCGCCTTGAGGTGACTCCATAGTCGGGAATTGGCGAGGTGTTGTATCTAATGCGAAAGCGTTATCGGGTTTGCGGTTTCTGTAGTTTGAAGGGGTATTTTGGTTGGGGTCCACGATTTTTGGTTGTGAAGATATAGTGTGTAGTTTGTATATAAAGAAAGAAAAGAATTGTGTAAAAAAAAAAAAAAAAAAAGTAAAAATTTGGTATTTATAGGTAAATTAATTGTTTAATTTTTTTATTTTTTTTAAAAGTAGCCGTTCAACGGCTACAAACGGCTATAGCAACGTTCAAATGGAAGGCTTTGATTTGATTGGGCGTGCGTTTCCGTTGTGCCGAGCATGAGAGACAACGACCACGAAGCAACAAGGTAGTGTGCACGCCCGTTGTTCGTGGCCAGCTCAACCACGAACGTCCTCATGCTCGGTATACCACTCAGCCTTACTCACCTCCTTTAAGCTTAATTTCAACAAGGTCACGCCAAAATTCTCATTACCGGTATTAAGAATCTCATCTTTAATGAAAATAACACTTACACCTGATGATTCTAGTGGGCAAAACGAAAAGCTCTAATTTTGGATTTATGTAACATATCTAAGAAAATCTTAACTACATCAACGATGGATGGACCAACAAGTAGTGGGTTATTCCATGTTTTTTCATGGTTTCTAACAAGAAGTTCGTTGATTCATTTACATATTTCGTTGTTTTCTAAACGAAAACATCATCCAAAATATGTCCAGATCATTTACTGGAAACTTCATGAATAAAAAAAATAAAAACCCTACGTAGCAAGAGGTAAACCGGTTTACCCCCTTCAGGCTTCAAGATCTCAAAAAAAAAAAAAAAAAAAAAAAAAAAAATCTAACCTTTTTAAATAAATGGGAAATGTATGTTGGATTGACATTTTCCCTATATTATTTTATAACAGATTTAACTCATTTATTATTTGTTGCAGTAATTTTTGCAATATTATGTTACACAATATTGGAGAATTCTTGGTGAATATAAATTTCATTTCTAAAAAAAATCATATTTCCCCCGATGAAAAACTTTATTACTAGTTTCTCATCATCAAATTATCTTCTCTTCATTTACAGCTTTACTTAAACCTTTACTTAAAGATAAGATATAGAGACATATTTATGCCCAACTGTTTGTTCATATGCTCTCATCTAAAATGTATTAATTAATTCGTACCATGCCTTGTGATTGGTCAGATCTATGAAAATCACATATGATAAGTTAGGTGCTGTGTTATTTGTAATTTTGTCTGGCATAGAAGTAGAATACATCTGCATGTTCATATTTTGTGATAGATCATTTCATCATGCATGCATATATAGTGATATATTTGGAAGGGAGCCGATCAATTGTTAAACTTCACTGTTCAAGAATTGATTGTGTACCAACAATTACTAACTATAGAAATTTGCATTCTAAGTGCCATAATCAGAGATTCAGAATAGGAAATGTTGTACATGGTTGGAGATCTTTCACCATAAAATTGCTTTTCCTGTTATTATTCACTATAATTAAATATAATCTGTTGGAAGTAAAATCTTAAATCAAGAAATTTTACATATTTCATTCTATTGGTTTAAAATTCGTAAGAAAAATGATTCGGAATAATCTATGTACATTATCCCATCATAGGCTTCAGTTTTTTTATTCAAATTATTTACATGTTTTTTAACTAAGAAAATAAGTATAAATACCAAAGATCGATTTCACCAAGTGAAAAGCATGCATTCTGGATAGTTTTCCAAAATCTTTAAAACAAGATTACAAAATGCATTCATTCAATATTATTGAATTCCTTTCGTAACAAATAAAAATATTAGTTTATTTATAGCAAAAAAACAACAACAACAACAACAACAATAATAATAATAATAATAATAATAATAATAATAATAATAATAATAAAAAAGAAAAAAGCAGTCCAATAGTCTCAATAGGTTAAATGCAAAATGCCAAACAGATTAATTACTTTCACAACAAGATTGTCCAGATTTGATGAATTGGTGAGTATACATTAACTGTCACACAGAAATAGTTAAGTTAGTGATTTTAAAAAAAAATAAAAAAATAAAATAAAAAAAAAAACCGAGGTCGATTTATTAATCTGTTTGACGACGTTTTTACTTTTTAGGATCATTTTAATTTTTAAATTAAACGTATGTTTTAAAGTATACCGTATCTAAAATGTATGTAATTGAATTTTTGTAGATACAGGGTATCAACTCGGTTAAAGCATGAAATAGTATCGATTTCATGGAATGGATTTTATACAACTAACTCGTTGAAGGTATAATAAAAAATATCGTCTATCACAATAAATATTTGTACTTGTTATCATTGCCGGTGCTTAGAATAATAGAATATCATCTATTATATCTATTATAATAAATGAAAGTTTTTTTTGTTATATGTCATTTTCTCTTTTATTTAGACACATGATATTTTCTAAAATTTTTAAATTTTTTATTTTCTAGTTGTCATTTTATTGTATTTTTCATTTTATTAAATTAAAATTTCACATTTAATATGTAAGCTAATATATATATAAGGTATTTATTAGAAAGGATTTATATATGTAATGTATTCAATACATTAAAGCCTCATTAATTTTAATAATTCAAAAATTTTCTCATTTTTCTTATAAATTCAAAATTTTCAAATCGTTAAAATTTTATATTTAATTTTTTTTTAAATAAACTTATGTAATACATGGGTTTCACACCTAACACCTAGCCATATATACGGTAAAAGGTGTTTTGATAACTTGCTATACTTATCTATTCAATGAAATAGTATAGCATTTGTATCAAACAACAAAATGAAACCATAGTGAATGTGCGAGTTATAACAAGAAATCTAATTTACTCTATAATAAATTACAAAATTGGTCCGTATGTTTTATATAAAATTTCAAGATAGGCCATCTATAAAAAATTGAGTATAATTCAGAAATGTTAATGCTATGTTTCACACTACATATTTTAATTGTAAACTAGTTTTTTTTATGAATTATTTTAAATTGGAATGTGATAAACTAAAAAATAATATTTAAGTTAGCTTATAATTTAGTTTTTTTAAGAAGAAAAAAGCTATTCAAATTAATGTTTCAACAAAGTTATTACACTTTTTTAAAGATTTTCAATTATAAACATATTTAATAATAAAAATCAGATCTTCATATTAATTCCTAAGACCAAATGGAATATAAAGCACGAAGAGAATCGTGGTCTAGCTATAACGAACCACGATCACAAACACCACCCTGTCCATCGGACATTTGATTCGGAAGACTAACCATTCAACGGCTAGTTTTGGATATTTTTTAAATGAACTTTTACCTATAAATACCAAGGTTGTGAAAATCGTTCAGCAGTAGCTCGGCGGTCGACTTACGTTAAGCGATTAATCGGACTCGGCAGTGATTAATCAGGAACCCTAAATTATTAATAAAATTATTTAAAAAATTAATATATCCTAAAAAATAAGTATTTGAAAATTTTAACTTTTAGAATTTTTAAATTTTGAAAATTTTAGTATAATATTTTAAAATTTGAAAACTTAAAATTTTGAAAATTTAAAATTTTGGCTTAATATTTGAAAATTAAAAAATTTGAATTTTTTAAATTTTTCCCGCCTATGACCGCCAAGCCCGAGTTTGACTGATTTTGACCAATTTCTATAAAGCACCCTAATCGTAATCGGTTCAAGGCCGCCAAGCGATTAATCGGCCGCCAATTCCGATTACTACAACACTGATAAATACCACTACATACCAATTTATTTTCACACCATTATTCTCTTCATCTATATACATACAAAATTTTGAATTGTCTTAAATCCAGAAACCATGGATTCCAATCAAAATACTCCACCAAACTGTTGAGACGACAAGTCCAATAACGTTTTTGCATTAGATACAACTTTTTATCAATACTCGAACACGGAATCACCTCAATGTGGTTTTATGAATTTGATCCAAAGTGGTTCCCCTATATAATAAAGTCATCTTTTCAACAACTATATCAACCTTTCCCACCCTTTCAACAACAATTTCAAACCACCTTTTGTATACCAACAACTTTTCCTGCCACAAGCCCCTAAATCACCAGATTTTGTATCCGAAACACAACCATAACCACCCAACCAAAAAAAAGGAAAAAGAACCCGTTAAACCACTCAAATTAATCAAAGAGAAAGGGTGAATTTGACAAAAGATGAAGAAACGAAGTTAGCATAAGCATGAGTTTCTGCTTCCCAAGACGCCATAGAAGGAGATAGTCAAACCTTTAATTGTTGTTGGGAAAAGTTCGAAGCGTGTTCTATGGTTTAATGGGAAGTGAACGTCGAAATCCAAATAAATTAGTTTGAAGTGGCATGATTTGAGGCTAAAATGTTGTGAATTTGGTGGAATTTACAAAATTATTAGCAACCTACACAAAAGAGGGTCAAGTGATTTCGATGTGTTTAAGGAGGCTATGGATCAATATGAAAAAACAAAGGAAACCCACAAACCTTTTTCGTATCTCAAACCTTGGCTAAAGTTGAAGGATGCTCTAAAATGGAAAGAGCTCACAGAAGGGACTTCTTCTTCTTATTCGAAGCATTAAAGAAACCCCGATGGAATTTCACAACAGTTAGACGTCCGAACACATATTGACATCAATGATGATCCAATAGATCTTGAAGATGAACAACCTCTTTGTCAATCGATCGGAAGAAATACAGAAAAGAAAGTGGCTTCGGCGGGTTCGGGATTGTAATATCCGGATCCTCAAGGTACGTAAATTTAAGTAAAATATGGATTTAAAGGTGGTCACGATATGAGGGAAGCACCGTCACGTCGTGACATGGTCACATTATGTGGGATGGGTCATTTAAGTTTCACAACGTGACAATATAGGGGTCACAATGCGGCGAAGTGAATTTCTTCGATTGTTTTGGACTGGCTCTGTCACAACATGAGGGCATGGTCATCACGACGTAACGATGTCCTTGATCAAAATGAATTAAGTTGAGACTAAGTTGAATCGTGATTGAGATGGGATCGGGTGGAATCTGTTTTCCACGACGTGACTATGAGCTAGTCATGACGTGAGGGTCAGCTGTTGGAAGTGTTGACCATTGAATTTGTCCTTCAACGTTGACTTGTTGACCTAGTTTGACATTTGATCAAAATAGCTAGTTTTGGACGATAGACTAAGGGGAGATCTTGTTTGATTCAATATGTGTGTTGTAGTGTTGTTCGTGTGGTTGTGAGCTGTGTTTTAGTTGATCTCATGAGTTAGGTGAGTCTTCTCACTTGCTAGTTGTCTTTGTGACTCTTTCATGCATATGTTAGGTTAGGCTCATTTATTTATATGTTAGGTTGGGTCCATTTATATATGTATGTTGGGATGGGAGCAATTGCATGTTGGGTTGGGACTATATATATATATATATATATATATATATATATATATATATATATATATATATATATATGTATATATATGTTGGGTTGGGCCCATTTGGATGTTGGGTTAGACACATTTATATGTATGTTGGGTTGGGCCCATTTATATATTGGGTTAGGCCCATGTGTATTGTATGTAGTATTTTGGGAAACTCACTAAGTTTTGTGTTTATGGTTTGTAATTTAAACATGTTTCAGGTACTTCCAGTTCCAATGGGAAAGGCCCGACTTGACTATACATATGTTGGGTTGGGCCCATTAACATGTTAGGTTGGGTCCATTTGGATGTTGGGTTAGACACATTTATATGTATGTTGGGTTGGGCTCATTTATATATTGGGTTAGGCCCATGTGTATTGTATGTAGTATTTTGGGAAACTTACTAAGTTTTGTGTTTATGGTTTGTAATTTAAACATGTTTCAGGTACTTCCAGTTCCAATGGGAAAGGCCCGACTTGACTGTACAACATCCCCTTATGATTTTCCGTACCGATAATTGTTATCTCACTCTGATGAGTTTCATACATTTGTACTGTGATTGGTTTTGAAACACGTGATGTATGGATTTAATGATTTTAAAAATGGAAATTTATATCAGTATTTTTTGGATGTTACAAGTTGGTATCCCTTTACACATCATGAAGCCAAATATGGATCCTAGCCTTAATTTAATAATTTGATTTAGGGTGATTATTTATTAAGGATTTTATATATATCAACGTAACTGGAATCTTATATTTTGTAGATGTCGATCCCAATCAACAACAACAGCAATCCTCCTCTTCCTCCTCTTTCTCCTCCACCAACTTAAAACTCAAGCTTCTCGTTGATGTCCGTTCTAAACATGGAAAGGCTCAATGAGGATGGATCCAACTATCTTGATTGGATCAGGACCTTGAGATTCATGTTGAGATATGAGAAAAAATAGTATGTTCTCGATGATGATGTTCCTGAAACTTAGAGAGAATGCTACCCCAGATGAAGTTACTACCTACAACAAACATTACTATGAGTTGACCAAAGTGGCATGCCTTATGTTAGCGAACATGGCTTCTGGTCTCCAGAAGAACTTTAAAAATAGGGTCGCTTATAATATAAACCAGCAGCTCAAGGACATGTTCCAAGATCAGGATAGGAAAGAACGATTCGAGATTGTTAAGTCCCTCATGACATGTAAACAACAAAAGGGATCTTATCCACAAGATGAAGTCGTACATAGACAGACTTGGGAATCTAAGTGTCGAGCTACCTAAGGAGTTGACCATTGACATGGTCTTGAACTTGCTTAGTAGTTCATATTCGCAGTTTATCATGAACTTCAATATGAAAAACATCGATAAGACGTTGATGGACTTGAATGGCATGCTAAAAGGAAAAGGGTTTCTCATCCCAAAGGAAAGGGAAAGGGTAACGTCAGACAGTCTGACCAAGGCCCTAAGAGAAAGGTCCAAGCTAAGATAACTCCTTCTATTGATCCAATTGAGGCCATTTGTTTGTACTGCTAGTCAAAGGGACACTGGAAGTGTGGTTGCCCTAAATACCTAGAGGACCTTAAGAAGTAAAAATCAAGGTGGTTGACACCTCAGGTATGTTTATGATAAAAATCCATAGCACGTCTACTTCTAACTCTTAGATTCTTGATACATGATGTGGTACTCACGGTTGCTCTGATACGGAGGGACTAAGACAAAATAGGAAGTTGAGGCATGGTGAGCTCAACTTGATCACGGGAAACAGGCACAAGTCAGTTGTTACAAGGATTGGGAACTATGAGCTCATTCTTGGTGGTGGTGTTTATCTTAGTTTATTAAATTATTTCTTTTCGCCTGATATGACATGGAACATTATTTTCTTTTCATTCACTTTATAAGGATGGTTTTTGTTTTTCTTTTGATAATGATAATGGTGACATTATCGTTTATAAAAATGGTTGTTTTATTTTCAAATCTAGTCTTTGTACATGTGTGTATGAAAATGTTGTTTGTGTAGGTGAAGTTGATAAACTATTAATGAATGTTGGTTCTTCTAATAGTGAATTAGATAAATCATGTTTGTGGCATTGTCGACTTGGCCATATAAACAAGAGCGCATCGCCAAGCTCCAATCGGATGGGATCTTGGAATCATTTGACCTCAAATTAGATGATGTATGCAAATATTGCTTACTTGGCAAGATGACAAAGGTGTCATTCATAGGTCACTGTGAAAGAGGAAAGGATTTGTTGGATCTCATCCAAACAGATGTTTGTGGGACATTCAAATCCGCCACAATACATGGAGAAAGATACTTCGTGACTTTTACTGATGATTTTAGCATATATGCATATATCTATCTAATCAAGCATAAGTTAGAAACCTTTGAGGTGTTCAAAGACTTTCAAAACGAAGTAGAGAACCAATTAGACAGAAAGATCAAGATACTCGTATTTGATAGGGGTGGAGAATATTTAAGTCGTGAATTCTACGATCATCTTAGGAATTGTGGAATAGTTTCACAATTGTCCCCTCCCAGAACACCACAGTTGAATCGTGTGGTTGAGAGAAGAAATCGAACACTATTAGACATGGTTCGATTTATGATGAGTCGAGCTACACTTCCGATATATTTTTGGGGGTATGCCTTAAAGATATCCGCCCGCATCCTAAACCTCGTATCCACTAAGAAGGTAACTAAAACAACCTATGATATATGGAGTGGGACACATCCTTCTCTATCACATATAAAAGTTTGGGTTTGTGAGGATTACGTTAGTCGCAAGTCCCTTCCTAAATCTTTCTAAAACATTTTTCAGATACTTGGGAAGGGCCCAGCTTGCTGCACAACATCCCATTTTGATTTTCTGCACTGATGATTGTTATCTCACTCTGATGATTTTGATACATTTTGTACTACGATTGGTTTTGAAACACATTATGTATAGATTTGATGATTTTAAAAATAAAAATTTTTATCAATAGTTTTTGGATGTTACAGGGATCTAGCATTATGGATCATTTTGGAGAAAAAATTGATCAATATGTTCAACTACAAGAGAGCAAGATGTTGATGATGATTCAGGTGGAACAAAAAATTCTAGAAGCAAAAACGTCGTTTCAAGAGGCAGAAACGACGTTTCAAACGAAAAACGATTTTGAGATATTGAAAATGAAAGCAGACGACTATAAGGGAGAAGATTTGAAGATTTTTTTTCGCACCAAAAAAATCCATCCGAACGATATATAAGAATAGGGGTAGTGCTTTATGTTTGTAATTTTTTTATGTATTTTGGAAAAAAAAATTAATCGTTTTTTTTTAAATCTGATAGGGGTGGAGAATATGTATTTTGGAACTGTGTTTTATTGGTAGGTATACCAAGTGTTTAGTGGTTATATATGGTGATGAGCTGACACCCATCACATTAATAGCTAGTAGTGGATACATCAGATGGTCGAATATTCCGAATGGCCTAAGTTAAAAATTACGTCTATCTCCTCTAATATTTTATTTTTGATGACTTATATAAATATTTTTTACCAACTATGATGGTGTTATTATGTTTATTTTGATGTAATAATATTTATTATGTGATAAAACTTAAAATTATTGAAGATATTTTAAATGATTATTTATTTAGTTTTAAATTATAATCAATGCGTTAGTTAGTTAGATGCTATTTCATTTTTCTCTTTTGTCCTTTACATTCTACATATTAACTTTTTGTATGGCTACATTAGCATATACTTGCATATTCGACTCACATACTTACGTATATTTAAAATTGTCCTTTATATTTTATATATTAACTTTTTTCGTATGGCTACAATTACTTGTACTTGCATATTCCATAAACATATTTAGTGTGTACTTGCATATTATCTTTTACTTGTTATTATTTACGTCTTATCCATCTCTTTAGTCCGGTCGGTACACCCATAACCGCATATTGTGGTGACTGAGATGGCACCGCAGTGTACAGTGAGCAAAGCACCGACCCCCCCCCCCCCCCGCACCCCTCCCTCGCTGGACCGCGGTAAGGATACTAGACGCGAAGCTATTACCACACCCTTTTTTCTTTATTTGTGACCGTTGGAGTGTGTGTGTGTGTGGTAAGGTGTGGTATAGCACCCACCAGTTTTCTGGAGTTTTGTGGGGTGACGGAAAAAATGATGTGGCGATGATGTAGTATTGCAATAGTGTGGTGAGTGTGGTATGACACCTTATGGCCTCAGAATTTATGTCTTACTTGGTAGGAGATCTTTGACCATAAAATTGTTTTTCCTTTTATTATTCACTATGATTAAACACAATCTGTTGGAAATAAATTCTTAAAATCGAGAAATTTATGGTTCTCTTTAATTTTGTAGGTTGAAAATTTATTAGAAAAATGATATTGTATAAATCTACATTATCCCACCTAGACATCAATGTAAATATAACACCATGTAACAACTTTATTAATGGTCAAAATGGTATGTATATAAATATTGACGGGGTAAAGGACAATATTTCATGAGAAAAAATGAAATGGGATTTTAGAGAGAGAAACTTTGGTGGATGAAATCTTACTAATTTTTAACAGGGTATTCTATTCATGATTGTTGTGTGTTTAGAGGAGTTTTTTAGGCTATGTTTGACACACCCGCTAAAAAGCTAGATAGTATTCTATTTTAGGCACCATATAACAACCTTACCTTAATCGATATGTTTATAGACGATGACAAGGTAAAGGGAAATGCTTCATGAGAATAATATGAAAATGGGGTTTTAAAGACAGAAAACTTGGTGGGTAAAAGTTTACTAATGGTTAAAATGGTATTCTATTCATTATTGTTGTGTATTTAGGGGAGTTGTTTTAGGTTATGTTTACAAGACTAAACAAAAAGTTAGTTGGTAGCAGAAAAACTCTCACTAATAGAATTTTCTGAGGTTTTCTTTGCCCATTAAGGAGTCTCTATTTTATTATGTTTCGACTGCCTTTTTGTTTTTGAATTTGGTGTCTAAAAAGGTTAATATATAGAATATAAAGGACAAATGAGAAAAATGAAACACCATGTAACATCTATAAGCATATCGATTAAGATAAGGGTTTTTATGTGGTGTTACATGGTGCCTAATATCAACTGGTGTTTCAGCTAGTCTATCAAATATAGTCTAAAACAACTCCTCAAAACGCACAACATTGATGAATAGAATACCATTTTAACAATTATTTAGTAAGCTTTAATCCATAAACATTATTCTCTTTTAAACCTTATTGTTTAAATAAATAATATTTTTACAAGTCAAACTAGCATTTTGATTAAATAATGTGTTGGATATATTTTGTAGTATATTTGTTCTTTTGGTTTTGTAGGTTAAATTATGGAGTGTTGAGGGTATTTTTCGTAAATGTCACTAACATTTGTCAGGCTTATACGCGGGTCTTCAGATATTGTGTGACCCGGACTATATATAGTTGAAGTAGTATTAGAGAGATTATTATTCACTTGATCAGTTAGATTGCTCTCCATTACTCTCTTGTTTCACCTAAAAGTATATTCGATTAGGGTTTGTACAACTTCGATTAGTTCTTGTAGATAGGTTACATTTAGATTTTTAGTGTTTTGTTCTGAGAGTAGCGTAGAGTTTTTGTATTGAGGTTTCCACTGTAAGTTTATGAAAATTATCTGTCTATTTGTCCTTAAATGATATAATAGATGATGTGTTGGAATATCTCATTTCTACAAATTTTCACACGGTATCAGAGTTGTAAGGCTTCGATGTTGTCTGCTGATCGTTCTTCGAAGCTTCATCTTCTTTTGGAATCAAGGTAATTGTACTCGCTTCCTTTTTCTTGTTTTTAGATCTTCACAAATTGTTTTGATCTAGTTTTTTTCTATTAAATACTATATCCTTGACAAATTGTGTGAAAATCTAGGGTTTCTATTTCGTTTTGCAGTTTTTTTAATCGTTTGGTTTCTTTTTAGTTGCTTCGATCTTGGTTACTATGAGTTGTTTGTGTCTACTTGCATATTTCGAGATCAATTTTTTGGTTTCATGCTCCTCGTTGGTTGAAGATTGTTCTCTTTTATCGGATCAGTCGGTTAATCCCGTCGATCTGAAATGAATCTTTGGGGATCGGAGTTCATCACTAATTAACCTTAGTAGATAACGGATCTTGAGAGCCGATCGGTTCTCTGTGTTAGAATAAGTTTTTATGGACTGTCTGTGAGATTTTCTTGTACCTTCATCTTTTTTATATTGTGTTCTAGGAGATCTTGGCCGTCTTGAGTACGCTAGTTACTTTCTTGTTTGTTGATAGTTTTTTCTTGACACTGTGACCGCTTGTCTTGGGCCCCTACATACCATGGTGACCATCTAGACTTTAAGACTTTCTTAGTTGACTGTGTTTTCTTCTTTGTGTTTTTATTTGTCTGAAACTTATCATAAAACTGATGGTTCTGTTATTTTCAATGTCTATAAAAAACCAATTCTTTTATTCATGGTAGTTTGTCCTTATCTGATTACTTTAGTAAACTTGATTCTTATTGGAAAGAGTTTGATCGCCTAACTAATCTTAATGAGTCTACTTGTGAAGCTGCAAGTAGTTTCTAAAATCATTCAAAATTAATGAAATTAATACATATTTTTAGTGTGCTTGATGAATCTTACAATCAGGTTAAGATTCATATTTATGTTAATGGAACCTCTTCCATCTGTCTAAACTTGTTGATCAGAAGAAGTCTAAATCTAAAGGTCAAATATCACAATATAAAATTTGTGTCTTAAAGGGCATACTATAGAAAAGTGTTTGAAATTAATAGGATATCCTAAGGATTACAAGCCAAGATCCGCAACTAATAATCAAAATAAAGGTTTGTATGGTAATTCTACTTCTGGTTTTCAGTCTGAATCTTTTGGGTCTAGAACTAATGATAATGGTAATGATTGTCGTTATTTTACTAATGAGCAGTATGCTAAATTTCTCAATTTCATCGATAATAATAAACAAGGATTGGATGAAACATCCGTCAATGTCAACATGGCAGGTATTTCATGTAACTCTTTTCTTAATTCTAATTATCATCAGTGGTTTGTTGAATAAGGAGCTAGTCAACATATGATTACTTCTGATTCACATCTCCAAGATTTTGTTGATGTCTCAAGATTGAACCTGAGGGTTAGTCAACCAAATGGTTCTTCTTCCAAATTAATAAAATTGAAAAATTGCAACTATTAAACTCTTTCACTCTGTTTGATGTTTTGGCCGTTCATGATTTCAATGTTAACCTTTTTTCTGTTCATAAAATCTTTGTAAGGACAATAAATGTGAAGTGGTCTTTAATGAACATAATTTTCATATTCAGGATTCATAGTCTAAGAGGACAGTGAAGACTGGTAATCAATCGGGGGGGGGGGGGGGGGGTTTATTATCTTGATCCCAATATTTCAAGTAATAAGTCTTCTATTTCTAAAAAATTGTTGTGTCTCTAAGTTTACTTGGCGCAGTAGACTTAGTCATTCAGCTGATCAAGCCTTAAATATTCTTAAAAATAAACTCAATTTTAATAAAGTGTCTTTACCTCCTTGTGAGGTCTGTCATAAGTCTAAGCAAACTAGAGATGTTTTTCATAATAGTCAACATGTTACTAAGGTTCTTGGTGAGCTCATTCATCTTGACGTGTGGGGATCATATTGTATTGAGTGTATAGGTGGTTTTAGGTTCTTCTTGACTATTGTGGACAATTTCCCTAGAGCTACTTGGGTTTTTCTTCTTAAATCTAAAGAAGAAGTGTTTCAAAGTTATGTTACATTTTTTAACATGTTAAAAAATCAATTTCAAGTTGTTATTAAAACCATAAGGTCTGATAATGGAACTGAATTTATAAATTTTATTTTAAAACCTTTAATGATAATAATGGTATTGTTCATCAAACTTCTTGTGCTTACGCACCACAACAAAATGGGATTGTGGAGAGGTGACACATGCATATTCATAATGTTGCAAGATATCTGTTGTTTCAGTCAAGAGTTCCATTAAAGTAGTAGGGTGGTGCTATTCTCACATCAGTTTTTTTATTAACAGAACTCCTTCTTCTGTTTTAAAAGGTTAATCTCCTTATGTATTGGTTAATAAGAAATCTCCTAATTTTGATAATCTTCGTGTTTTTGGATGTTTGTGTTTTTCTACAAATCTAAATAATAATGATAAGTTTTCTGCTCGTGCTGAAAAATGTGTTGTTATGGGTTATACTTTTGAAAAGAAAAGGTATAAAGTTTTGAGCCTTGACTCAAATTCCTTGTTTGTTTTTAGGGATGTTAAATTCGTTGGGTTAGTATTTCCGTTCAAAATGCAAAGTCTTGTTTTTGGTAAGTCTAGTGATAATTCTAGTAGGGTTGATTCGTTTTACTATGATGAGCCTATTCAATCTGAGTCCTTTGTTGATGATGGTTTGTCTGATATAACTCAGAGATTAGGACATCAGTTAGATTGTGATAGTTCTCCTTTGAACCTTTACAGAATAGATCCTGCTAAAGAAAGTTCAGATACTAGTTTAGTGTTTGAGGAGTCCTTTGTGGCTTTATCTGTTGGGTCTAGGCCTATTTCTCCTTATTCCCTGACTCTCCTGGTTCACCTGTCAGGTTTGAAGAAACTAGTCAATTAGTTCCTGAGCCCCTTGATCCTCAATCAATTGGTCACACACATACTAGGATAGAGACTCGTCTTCCATCTAGGTTTAGTGATTATGTTATAGAAGGCAAAAACAAGTATGGCATTGGAAAAACTCTTATTAACTCTAATTTAACTTCACTACAAGAAAAAAGGGGCTTCTGTGACTAAAATATCAGAGACTGATTAATCAGTCTTTGATACTATGTATCTGACACTGATAAATTAGTCTTAGATAAAATCTAGGACTGATTTTTATGTGTGGGTTATTAGAAACTAACCAAACTTATTTGACACTAAAAATCAGTCTCTAATATGTTTGCGTCGATTTAGGTTTGGTGGGAAACATGTTGGGGACTAAATTTTAGTCTCGAATAGTCTAACACCAACTTTGACTTTGGAGGGGAATTTATGTGGGACTGAATTTTAGTCCCAGATAGACTTGTGTTGGTTTTATTGTGTATGCAACTTATTAAGGACTGAATTTTAGCCATTGATATAATTGCACCAATTTTTCCTTTGGATGAGAAAGTTTTTAAAGACTTAATTTTAGTTTCTAATAGATATATACTATTTGACATTTGAATAAACACTTATAACTGACTAAACTTTAATATCTAAGACTGATTATTTAGTGATAGATTCTATAAATCAGAGACTAATGAATCAATCATGAATACTATTTCGAAAGAAACTTATTAGGGACTAAAGTTTAGTCTTGGATATAATAGCCACTTTTGAATTTTGAGTAAAATCATCAGACACCGCTTAATCAGTCTTGGATACCATCTATATAGGATCGATGAATTAGTCTCAAATATCATCTAAGACTGATTTTAATGCATGTATCATTAGAGATTGGCCAAACATATTCGAGACTACAATTAAGTCCCATTTTTTGCGCCAGTTTAGGTTTTGAGGTAAACATATTGGGTCTAGTCTCAAATAGTCTAGCGTTAATTTTGACTTTTAAGGGAAACCCATTAAGGATTGATGAAAAATTAGCACTCATGAAAAAAATAAAAAAAAAACTTGAAAACTAAAATCAATTTCCTTTTTAAATTGCAAACAAAAACTGAAAATATGCCAAATCAAAATCAAGCAAGTGTGTGTGTGTGTGTGAGAGAGAGAGAGAGAGACAATGAAATATAAGTTTTGACAAACGGAGGCGTCGTCAAAATATAGGAGGCATGATCGACAAAGATCATTGAATCAATGAGTTCCAAATGGTAAGATGAAGTTGCTTCACCAATCCATTCCATTTATAAGTTGAACCGTATATATTTTAGAATTATACGTTTATGTTTTATATTTTAATTCCAAACAAAAGTTTAAAGAGAAAAGCTTCATTTACATTTTATAATTATACATTTATGTGAATTTGGTCAACTATAGGGACTAGGGCTGGCAAAATTGTACCACAGAAAACCAACCAACATGTTACCAACCGAATCAATAAACTTGGTAGCCAATATATTTGGTAGCCAATATGTTTGGTTGGTAGTACCGTACCAATTGATCAATGTTGGTACGGTAATGGTACAAAAATTTGAATACCATGGTAATACCGTACCAACCAATTTATTATATATATATATATATATATATATATATATATATATATATATATATATATATATATATATATGAAATCGTATCTTTCAACTATTAATTGTGTTTAGTGTTTTACAGTTTTAATAACATTATATTAGTCATTTGATTGTATTAGTCGATAGTTATTACCACGTTAAAGCACAAAATTAAAACGTTGCTTTAGCGTTCACTACTAGAAAAACAACCTTTTACGACACTCATTGCGCGTCGTAAAAGGCTCAGACGACGCGCAAATGCGCGTTAAGGAAGGCCCTATCATAAAGAGAGACGACGCGCATTTACGATGCTCAATTACGACGCGCGTTTACGACACGCAGTGCGTATCAAGGAAGGCCCTGTCATAAAGGAAGACGACATGCATTTGTGTGCCGTAACCTTACGACGCGCGTGTTAATGACACGCAATGCGTATCAAGAAAGCCCCTGTCAAGAAAGGTGATGTCATAAATGAAGATAACACACATTTTTGCGTATCATAATTTTAAATGTTTAAAATAATATATTTATATATTTATTAATTTTTAAATTAAATTTGCATTTAATGTCTCATAATAGAAATAAATTACCATATACAACAAATACAATCCATTGCATAAAATTTAGTGTCATACAATTCTATTTCATTAAAATATATAAATTTGTATTCATCTAATCTACTCTGTGTTTCATAGTAACAATTGAAATGAAGAATGCAACACTTGTATTTGCAGCATCTTATCTCTTTCAGCTTGAGCTTTCTTTTCCTCTTCTAACTCCAGAGCTATTCTCTTTCATCAATCCTGTAAAATTAACTCTTATTACGACACTCTACTTTTAAACCTACCAAGTTCACAGGTAAGATTGCAATTCCACTTGGATTAACACTTGAATGCAACCTTGGGATCCCTTAAGTGAATGCAACATTCATTTATTTATTTGTTTGTGTTTATTATTTAATCAGGCCATGGTATATTCTAGAAAATGTGTTCAGGAAAAAGTTTTATCCACTTGGATCAACACCAAAAATACCAAACAAAACTGCAGAAATGGTACCTGTTCTATCCTTCGCCACTACACTCATTATTTGTTTCAGCCTTCAAAACTTCACCACCAAACTCACCTAAAACACCATACACCTCTCATTCCTGTTGCAAATGAAAAACAAATCTGAGAAATGGTTTTATTATTGGACCTATTTAACATATGCATGGACTTATTAAGTTTATTCATGAAAAATAATAGAATAGAAAAGCACCTTTAGCAAATCTACCCAGTTTTAGAAAATGTATTACAAATACAAGAGATGTTGTACCTCAACTGCTCTTGCTTCAAAAAAGTGATCAGGTATGGGCACATGACCACCATCATGATGAAGGATTCTAAGTTTGCCTTCCTACAACCAAAAATAAATAATAAAAATAAAAATATAGAGTAAAGTTTTTTTTTATTAGATAAAGTACAGACCTTGGTTCCATAAACAAGACCAGCTCTAGCAAGAGGATGAAAGCAAGCTACATTGACCTCATCTTCTGCACTCGGAAGCACACTCACAAGTTCCATATCTGAAACTCTATATACCTGAAACCCAAAACCATATGTTCAAATAATAAACAACCATCAATTATTATTATTATGCTTTATGATGCCTTTACTTATGAATACTCATTTCTGAAAAATAATGCTTGAATCAGTTATGTAGGAGACACATTAGTTAATATTTGGATATGGATTATTTCGGAGAGGTTTTCTTCAACAATGACAGGTAAGTAATAATAAATATACCTAAACTTACATCTATAATCCAGACATGAACTTTAAATTTTTTTTTGGAAAACCTTTAGACTCTTAAGTGTCCATTCTCTTTTCACATTTTAAATCTAATTAGAAATATATTGAATTCTTAAGAAATAAAGGTTAATATGAACAGGACTCCATATGTATCCATGTGGATTATCAGTCTCAGAGCCTTGAGAACCACTAAAATACGTGACAGGTCACAGATTCAACTTTTTCTTCCTAACATCATTTATCATGTCTCGAATTCCAAGCCATATTAAAGAGTCAACTATCTTATATGACAACTGAACCAACACATGTAAAATACAAAAGTTAATTATGTAATAGAAACAAAAAGAACTACTAATATTAACGATTGAACTTACTCTATATCCAGTTGGTTGCTTGACACGGGATAGAGGATGAGGAAATTCCTCCTGTTGAAGAAACTCCATGTTTAAGTTAGACAATATCCTAGCTCGATCACACTCTGGGATAAGGATAATGGGTTCATCATCAAGATAGCGAACCGGATCTCCATAAGGGCCCACCATCAGAAGTATATCATCCCAATACAGCAATACACTGTCCATTCCACACCAAGCAAGTTGCTCTGGAGCTAGGGTAGAATGTAGAAGAAACAAAAACAAGAAATCGTTATATAAGGAGAAGATAATGAAACCTGATTGAAGCCTTGAAGTTGCAGGGACGTCAAACTGAAGACAGAAAGAAGAAAAAATTTATTTGTGAGAGAAGACACATGAAGAATGTACCTTTTGGGAGTGAACCAAGAAGGAGTAAGATCAGATAGGTCTCCTTGACGGGCGGTGCGTAGGTCAGCGACTGTGGCGGAGAGGAGAGATGGGTTGGAGGAGAAAGCGGAAGTGCGTGCTTAGGTTGATGGTGAGCTTCGGCTTTGATTTCGTTCCAGACCCAGTCGCATTCGTTTTCTCAACCATTAACGGCGGTTTGTGGAGATGATGATGGCATCGTGGACTACGACATGGCGTTCCGATCTTGAACCAGTATCTTGAGATGGCGGAAGTGTGTGCTTAGGTTTCTAAATGCACTCCAAACTCTTAAAGCTTATCAGGTTCGATGTTGGTGGTGGCAGATTAGGGCTTGCAGAGAGAGAGAGAGAGAGAGAGAGAGAGAGAGTGCAGAGGTAAAGGAAGACAAGTCGATTCAAAAGGATGCGTTGATTTAAAAGGATTATTAGGGTTCTATTATAGGATTCTAGTGTGGATTGAGTTTTTAAGGTTCAATGGAGGTGGCAGTGGCGATGGCTTAGGGTTTACAAAGAGAAGGAAGGAGTGAATGAAAAGGGAGATACTGCGGAGAGAGGGTAGAAGCGGGGTTCTTCAACATTTTAGAATTTCAGACGATTTCGTTTTCCCCCTTTAAAAACGCACGTTTAGGCAAAAAAAAATATAAAGCGGCACATTTAGAGGACGCACACTTTATGAAAGGCGCCCTCCGCATTTCTTTTTTTTTTTCTTTTCTTACACTAGTTTTAGGGCACGCACAAATGCGTGTCCACTATCCTTCAAATTTTGCAAAATTGACATTATTTTTTAGGGCACACACCAATGCATGTCCTCTATCAGCGAGTGTCATTGTTTGCATGTCATTAAAGGGTTGTTTTCTAGTAGTGGTTACTTTAGTATAATTCTTTTGTAAACAAAAAGAACTATGTAACTAAAATCTAGATGTCTTTATTTTAGTAAATTCTTTTGTAAACAAAAAGAACTACGTAACTAATTTCTATACTAAACATCAAAATCTCGATGTCTTTGCTTATTTTTAAATGTTACAATAGAAAATTAAAAGAAGTTGGTATATACCATTACCAATTTGTACCAACCAAACATGTTGGTAGCCAAATAAATTGGTACCAAGTATACTTGGTACGGTACCGGTAGAAATTTTTTTATACCAATTATAGTTGGTACGGTACATGATAGTTCATTTTATTTACTTCTTTTTATAGTTTATTTTAACATATTTCATTCATAATTTAGATAATTTCCATGCATATTTTCCTTTTTGTTATTTTATGGCCAATTTCGGGTACTTTCTAGTTTTGTGAGCTTTATTGCAGATTTCATGGAGATTAATGGAGAGGGAGCGTTCGAGACGAATGAAAAGCGATGGGAATTGGTGGACAATAAGGATCTTAGGCTTGATGGTCAGTGGAGATGATGCATGGAGCGAGCTTGATGATTATTTGAAGGCTTGGAGAGAAATAAACTTCAAATTTGCAAGATGCGGGGGAATATTCAAGCATGCGTAGATTATGAATCGGGCGAGTTCACGAGCTTTGGAGGATTTGGAGAGGTCAAATTGGGCTTAAAATGAAGAAAAACTTGAAGAAAAATGGGCTAGGAGCTGGTTGGACTCGAACTGGGCCAAGTGGGCTAAGCTATGGAGGCCCAAACCTCAAATATGCTACATCCAGGGGCCACCCGCGCAGCCCACCCGCGCAACAACACGCGAGTCGCGCAACCTCCTGCAGGGGCAGTTTCGGAAATTCTTCTTTTAGGCTATTTGAGGAAGGTTGGTGCCCATCTTTTGGAGACTCTTGGACATCCGATTTTTGGAGATTCTCTCTGGAGTTTTGAAGACTTTTGAAGGCCAAGAGCACTTGAAGAACATCATATTTTTACCTCTTGATTCTTGCTTAATGTTTGGTACAATTTTCTCTAACTTTGTTTCTTTGGGTTTAGCCATGCTTGGCTAAACTAATCTTGGTTGACTTTTGGTTAATCCTTTGAACTTTTGTTGAATGTTGAAGAATCCATGAACATGTTCTTAAATCTTTATGGGAATGTTTTGTGTTTTAACATCTTATCACTACTTGTATGTTTTAGTTCATGAGTTTAAATATGTTTGTGGTGATTAGTTGGCTAATTAATTTCTTGATTAAGTAAAGGATCCTCAAATTAGCAAGCAACAAATGATTTTTGTGTTGTTTTTGCTTCACAAAATCATAAAAACATTTCCTCCAACATGGTGGTGAAAGAATTTGACCCCTCTTGGATTTGGTGACTTTTTGGTTCTTAATGCTAGTTGACTTTCACTAATTACATGCTATTTGGAATTAGTGACTTTGACTAAGGAAATTGTAATGAGCTTCTCTAGCCATTTCAACAATTAAGAAAAGTCTAGGTAATCTCAAGCTCCTTGGATTACTATAGTCAAATTAAGGATTTAAATCAAAGTATTGCACCATTGGATTCTAATGATATGTTCATCAAAAGTCAAAGTGAGGAAACTTTAAGTCAACCATCTCTCCCTTATTGATTTTACATCAAACTCTTATTTTTGTTGCATTTGTCTATTTAAATCATAGTTAATTCTAGTTTGTTTCAAGTATTTCAAAACACCAAAACCCCCCATTTTATTTTTATTGTCATTTTACAAGTATTTTTACAAAGAGATTTTTCATAGAGTTATAAATTGAACCAATCTCCGTGGATTCGATCCCTTTACCACTATACACTATTTTAGTGTGTAATATTTAGGGTTATTATTTGTGTTGGCCTCGACAACCACCAGTACACGGTTTAGAGAAAAATAAATTGGTACCGTACCAATTCCACCCCTAATATGGACCATATATGTAATTTAGTCTAAAAATGTTATTTTAAAATGCAACCGAATAAAAAAAATAACAAATCTCTTTATATCCACATTTTTAAAACCCCCACTCTATATCGTGTGTTTATGTTCCAAAATTTTAAAGAGCCAAACTTGTATTGAGGGAAGTTTAAATATTCTCATATTGCTTCATACCATTATAAGTCATCAAGTTCCAAATTTTATGACTTATTGTTGGTAGATCTAGGTTTTTGTCATTATTTGGTCTATTTTAGTCTTATACCTTGGATTTTGGAAAACTCTCTGTCCCAAGGTTGTGTAGTTATGTTTTTTAGACTTTTTGTTGTGATTGAAATGCTTGAATGAGTCCCTTGCCCCCATGCAATTTGGTTTTTGAACTTTTGGAGTCATTTTGGATCTAGGGTTTTAGTTTTGGCTTGTTTATAATATATGCATAGACAAAGTTTGAAACTTTATCTATTAAGACATTTATTTGATCTGGTTTTGAAAGTATTAGCCTTGTCTTTACAGATTAAGAGGTTTAGAGAGAAGCTAATAAGACATTGGGGAATGGTGTGTTTGATGAGTGACATGATGCGTTTTCTGCACCAAACACGACTATTTTGCCATGAAGTGTAGCACGACGCATTTGGTCAAGGATCGCAGCACGTCTGATTGTAGATCATTGACCATTGACTTTTTGACCAGTTTGACTTTTTGTCAAACGTTGAGGAATTGAGTTTGTAGACTAAAACTTGACCTCAAATTGTTATCTAGGTGGTTCATGAGACCGATTCTTGCAAGTGTGCATGTGTAATTGTGATTCTTCAACTTTCAGTTCTGGTAAGTTTTCTCATTATATTGTGTATGTGTATAACATTATATGTTTGGTGTGGTAGTGATGAAGCAAAATTAACAAAAGAGAAAAGAAAACACAAATTATTGGGGTGGAAACCCTTCAAAAAAATCCACAAGGCACACAGCTTGTTATATTAAAACCGATTAAGTAAATTATTGGGGTGGAAACCCTTGAAAAAAATCCACTAGGCACACAACTTATTATATTAAAACCGATTAAGTGTATAAAGGAGTTATGAATCAATATAGAGGGTAAAGTTATAACCGCCTACATATACGATAGTAACAAGAATTATAATATAAAGCTAATAACTAATAATAACTTTTTTTAGAAAGGATAAAACACACCTCTATATATTACTCTTAGATCTACATATTTCATCTTAATCGAGATTTGAACAATCAATCATTAGCTAGGCTTGAGAGGCACCAACCTATAGTCCGCTAAAGAGATGGTAACTTAATTTCCAAATCCTAATAACTAGGAAAAGGAAACAATCCCATAACAACCCTACGGGGAAATTGAGATCATGCATCAACAATATTCATATTAACATGTTGAAAAATAATTTCAATTCAATGTAACAGTATTAATTTATTTTACCAAAAAAATATAAGAGGGGTGTTTCATGTTTGTATAGAAAAAGTAAGACACAATATTTCTGAAGAAGAACACGATGCTAGTAATTTGTAGGTATCAATCAATGCTCACCCTTCGTTTTTAATGTTTGCCTTTTTTTACTCAACACATGTGACTTGAATTGTACCCAAATTAATTCCATTTCATTTAAGCGGTCTTCTTTCATCAATTCCTCTCAATTGAGGTTGGCACATGGACGATGTTTTGATTTTCTTTTTCCTTTCATTAATTTGTCAATTGGCATTGCCAAAGTCGTTCTAACTTTTGCAAGAAAATTTGTCGAACATAACCCAACTTTGGATAATCGGCGTCACACTAAAATGATGTCTTTTACTAGCCTTTTATTCATTAATATAAATATGAGTAAATCATTTTAATTAATTGTTGTTATTCCTAGTCATTTAGTTATTCCTAGTCATTTATTTACGGATTAATCTAAAATATATAATTCAACGTCATATCTTTATTCTTTAAGGCTGTATAACAAATTTGAACCAGCTGAACGGGCTCAACAGCTATATCTGATGTTTGGTTTTGTTACTTTTTCCAGTTTAAAAAACAACCAATGACATATATTTCGTCTCATCACTACAATTTGGTTTTTGCTACAACTTACAAATAAATAATTCAAAATTATATAAACATTGTGATATCAAGGTCTCGTGCATAATATGAGCAATTAATATAGAACTTATCGTAGTATCTCCTTCAAGTTCCAAAAGTGCAAATACTCCTAGCTAGCAGTAACATAAATTGGATAATAAAATTTTATAAAACCGAAAACCTGGCAATTCAGGTGTACAAAAGTGTCATTACTTAGTATATAAAATATAATATTGAAGAAAGAAAGTGAGATATTTAATGAAAAAAAAAAAAAAAAAAAAAAAACTTATTTAGTTACCATTTTTCCTTGCTCGATGATCTTCTCTCTACCAACTTGATATAAAGGAGATGAGATGGGAGAAGAAAATGTGGAAGCAGCTGAAGTGAAAGAAACTATAGAATGATCAGAACAGGAAACACAATGATCACCAGAAATCCCAGCAAGCAAATCAACAAAAGCTCCAACAATGAACTCATGATTGTTCTTCCCATTCGTTCTCAAATACCATCCCAACAACTCCTCCAAACAATCCCAATCTTTCAAATCATGAGTCTCCACCATCTCCTTCATCGACTTCTTAAAATCCCCGTAAGGATTCTCAGATTCCATCTCCATCGCCACACTCTCTTTATATGGCAAAACACGACCATCACTACCACCGATATCTACAGGCGTACATTGCCTACCACTCCCTTGAGTTTCAAGTATCGAACTTGTGGGATCGGGTTCAAAAAACAACCGTTCAGACTTGACTACCCCACGTACAACCGTCTCCATGGAGGAGCACTCATTGTTCTCAAAGTACTTTTCTGACTCCGTCGACATGCTGGCAGATTCTGATGAGTTGGTGAAGTAGGAACCAAGCGTTGTAAGCTCAGCTTCTGCCTCAGCCAACGACTCCTTAGGACCTATAAACACCGAATCATCTGTGGTCGCTCGGAAAGAGAGGGTTTTTGGCTGCTTGCAGCTGGAAGGCCATAGCCATATTTCTTTGTGCTTGTTGAGTAACAACAGAGAAGGGATGAGATTCATGTTCTTCCCCATTTAGTCAAGTGAAGTGTTTGAAATACTTGAGTGAATACTCCTCAGACATAAGTGCTGTCCTCCATAGTTCGGTCTGGTATTAATGGGGCTGGTAGGGACTGTCTTATGTGTAATTAATGCTAGTGGTATGTAAAATTAGTTGTTTGCTTAGACAGGTGACTTTCATACAATATTTATAGTCTACCACGTTTATTTTTTCAGGCTTATTATATTCATATATTTTTTTTAATTAAACAAAATATAATTTAATAAAATAAAATTATATAAATTTAATAAAAAAATATGTTATTAATTTAATTAGAATCAATTAAATAGCTAAAAACGATAATTAAATTAAAACACTACATTATAAAGCTAATTGTAATATATATTTTTTTCATGATTGCCGCTCTAACACCCTAAAATATTCCATATCAAATTCACTTCCGTACCAAATTAATTAGATCGATAGGTTTTATTAAAATTTTCATATCGCAAGTTTTTTGCTTCTCTTCTCGAGCTTTCCTTTTCTCCTCCAATTTCTCATTTTCAAAATTCAAACGATTTTCAAAATTCAAATTATAAATCTCGAAATTATTAGCGACCTTTTGAATGTCATCTCCTCTTCC
Organism: Lactuca sativa; assembly: GCF_002870075.4. Classification (NCBI taxonomy): domain Eukaryota; kingdom Viridiplantae; phylum Streptophyta; class Magnoliopsida; order Asterales; family Asteraceae; genus Lactuca; species Lactuca sativa. The sequence continues at coordinate 200,413,284 of NC_056624.2, forward strand.
GATTCTCGGTGTACTAGCGACCTTTCAAAGCTATTATAATTTGTGCTTTTCTTTTTCCCCGTCTTTTGGGGTTGAATGGTTTGGGTTGGGTTTCCCAAACAATTTTAGGTCTAGGTTTTGGTTTTGGTTTTGGTTTTGGTACGAGATCTAGATGGGTTTCCCAAATAAATTCGACTTCCGTTTTTGAGGGTTGGCTTCCCAAAATGTACCCGGATGGTGGAGGAGATTTTGAAAAATGGTTGGGCTAAGATGTTGCGTTGTGTAATATTGTTGTTGTATTTATTAGTAGTAAAATTGTTGGGGTTTGAGTCGGGGCGAAATCATAGATGGATCAAGTTGTGCTCAGTAAACCGACGGATCCAAATTACGAACATTTGTACACGATTTGTTTCGAGCGTTAAATTGAAGTTTGTTTGGATTCATTTTTGGAGAACAAAGGTTTTAGTGTTTTTGTAGTTGAATGTAGTAGTGGTGTGAATATAATTGAATGTGTTGTAATATATATAATTTTGAAAAAAAAAAAATCAAAATATAGCCATTTTTAAACGGCCAAAAATCTCAACGGTTAATTAATGGTGCGACAAAGGTTCCTGACACAGTGGGCTTACCGCACTCCCAACTCCCGGTCGATGTCGTTTTCACTACACCACCACAATGACACGTCACCACCGCAGGATGCGGTATAAGAGTGCACCTACCAGTCTTAATGCATTATCCCTTCTACCAAAATTTTCATCTATAGTTTTTGAGGCACACTTTTTTACTAACTAAACAACGAGAAAGTTTTACTAATATTCTATCTTTAAGTCATATTTCAAATGTTTAAGCACTTGGCTATTAATCAAAGTGCTTTTCATAAAATCTAGTTAAAAGGATTCATAAGCTAACTTAACTGTATACTAGAGAAATTAATTTACATTATAAAATTATAAATGGTTGATGCGTAGCTTAACAAAATACAATAACTATCATATCTCTGTTTACTTTAGTGTTATTGTTCTGGAAAAAATTGTATGTTATGCCATTCCAGAATTCCGAGAAAGGGACAGAATATGGAAGCTCCATGGATACCTCCAAAAAAGGTGGTGGGTATCGTTGAAAAGACGAAGAATATCAATATTCCATGCTTAATACATTTCCTAATCTCGGTACAGACATTCGGACTTCTATTATGTTGGATCATATCCTCCTAAGATGTCCCATTATATTTTTTAAGCTATGCAAAACTATGAAGAATCCAAAAGAGCCATACAAAAAGTTGTTGGGAAATTGTACATCTAGTCGGTGTGATGGTAGCATCTAATGATCTAAAATAGAAGAAGAAATGATTATTGATTTTAATAAAGAAATAAAACTTGTGGACAATGGATATCTAAAGTGTGTTTGGGTTGGCTTTTAAAATGATTTTTTATTTTTTTCTTTTTAAAAAAGTTAAAAGGTTTAATAAGATGTTTGGAAACTTTAAAAGTTCTTTTAAAATAGCTTTTGGCTAAGAACTTTTCGACTTCTCCAAAAGTTCCAACATATTTAAAAAAATAGACAACGATTTATTAATGGCGAAAAAGCATTATATTTGTTACGGTTTTCGCAATTATAGAAATAAAGTTAATTATTATGTGGTTAATTAATGTAACATGTATGTACTATAATATTTAATTAGGTGTAAAATTCATATATTACATAAGTTTATTTAAAAAAATTTAATATGAAATTTTAACAGTTTGAATTTATAAGAAAAATGAAAAAAAAATTTGTATTATTAAAATTAACGAGGTTTTAATGTATTTAATACATTACATATATAAACTCTTTCTAACAAATACCTTTTATATATATATATATATATATATATATATATATATATATATATATATATATATATATATATATATATATATATATAACTTACATATAAATGATGAATTTTAAGTTAATAAAATAAAAATTACAATAAAATAACAAGTGTAAAATAAAAAATTCAAAAATTTTAAAAAATGACATATATCCAAATGAAAGGAAAAAAAGACATGTGGCAAAATTTTATTTATTTATTAGGGAGGATTGAATTTTAATTTTCTTTATTAAATTAAGATGCAAATGTCTATTACATCGTCACTAATCACGACGTGCCCATATAATTCGTGCCATACGTCTACGATATTCCATACATTCAGCCGCTACATCATCTTTTTTTATGTTCAACTCTTTACCACTACTTAGAGCCTCTAACCACATGCAAACAAAAACCCCGCAATCACTGCCATTTACTTGTTGGGGTACACCTTTGGCAAATTGAATATTCAAATTCATGTGGGTGGACTCTCGTCCAGTCTTTGTCCAATAATCTATTAACTTTAAGAAGTCATTGAAATTCTCTTTGAAAGCTAGTAGGTTTTCCAATATTATCTCATTAGATACTTCTGAAATCGAGCTATCATAAAGTGTTAAATTCCATGTCCTCAGGTCCATACCTCCCGTCAACCAATGACAATTGTTAATATTGATAGGAAACAACACCTGTGCAATGATGTGGAAATTAAATCTTAGAAATCTACATTAATATAACAAACTTTATGAATAACAAAATATACTTACCAAATCAACATTAGCCCAATCTTCATACGGAGGCTTCGACCCATTTGCAAAAGGGATCAATGACTTCTCGTCAAAAAAGGCCATAAAATGGATGGGCATAATCGTCCATCTTTCGTCGGGGAGCTTGGTATCTAATAGTAAAAGGCTCCACATATCGATATGCTATTTATAGTGGGTAAAAAGGGTAATCAGTCATCGATATCCATTTTATTATATTTTTCAATTTAAAACATATAAGATTATTTACCGAAGTTTCTAGCCAACCACGTTCTTCAATTGGATCATTATGGCAGAAAATGTGCTTCCAGAAATCAATGCCCCAAGGATAGCCCACATATTCGCCTCTATATGTAAAAGAAAGTGCTTCTTCATCCCTTTTATCATATAAAGCAAATATTTCTTCAGATTGTAATGCATCTATTTTGAAATGTGGAGGACGGAGTGGTTCTCGTGAAGTCGAAGGGATACTCATATATGAAGATTTGAAATAGGCTCTTGGGCGTTTTTTATGCTTATTGAGATCCACATTTTTTGGTATCTTGTACATTGGCCCTTTATCGACGATAGATCTATCCTAAATGACAAAACATAATATTATATATTGATTTCTCACACAACGGAAAACAGTAGTTAACAAAATACCTTCTTCTTTTCTACATCCTCAAATATGACAACTTTGTCATCCTTATTGTTCCCACATTCATCATTTGACCCATCATGTATGCCAACAACCTTTTTATCTACATCCTTAAACATGGCAACCTTTATATATGACTCCTTCTCATCTTCCTTATTCGGCACGACCTGCATGCCAACATACTAGCATTATAATAAAACAACTTATTAGTATATAATGAAGAGTAGCTCACAACATGTACATACTGTATGATCAGTAGACTTTGCTTCCTCCTCTACATGCTTCTTCTCATCCCCCTCCATCTTATCAATAAATTCATCAGCATCAACAAACATATTCTCGTAATTATCCATCACACATGGCACAGTAGCTCTCATAAGAGTCAGTTCTTGTCTAATCTGTGTGAAACTGTTGGACATTTCTTTCTTAATCTGCACCATATCATTCGCAATCATGTTCTGACAAGTCTGTAATCCTTGGATTGTAGCCTCGATCGTTGTTAACCTCTCCTCATATGTACCCATGATGGTGGCGGCAAATGGTATTGGTGTGATCTGTTTGTGCATTGATGAGGATGAAGGGACACCAGTACGAGCCATCTTCTTTGGTGTCCTTTTGGCCTGTTTATCTTGAACGCCATTAGAAAAAGGGGAGCTTTCTATCAACCATATAGTAGAGTGCTCGACATTGTTTGGTGTAAGTCGCAGCCATAAATGTTTGTAAACATCCTAAAAATTAAGATAGTAATTGTTTAGAAAATAATAATTATAACATTTGGTTAATTAAATATCTTAAATATATCGAAAATACCTGATATCCATGTATAAATGACATACAAGACTCCCAACTGATGTCTATCACCCTTTTCCATTGTAGGATCCTTGGGATGACCTTCTTATTTAGTTCGGTGAACTCAAGAGCTATTTTGTGAAACATCTCCCATATCCATATCTATCAAGTTATACAATAAAAAAGAAAATTCAAAGTTAGTTTATCTGGAAAACATACAATAGTCCGTACGCACTATACATTAATACATCCTTTTCTTTCATACACATGGTATTTAATAGAGGTGTATGTATGTATATATGCTTCATTATTTATTGTTCTCTTGAAGTCATTAAAATTGTGTTTTAAGAATTCAAAATATTCGTATAGATAAAGATACACATATATAAATATAAATTGTATTAATAATTTTGTTTTGTATTAATTCTTGGTAGGGATTTTGTTTTAAAGTTTAGGATATGTATGAGGAATAGTTGTTGGGCATGGAGCTAAGGTGCTTAAGGTAACAAACAGTGTTATGCCGAGGGCTCAATATATTAATCCTTGGCGGTCCTGGTTGGTGCAGTCGCATGGGCCTCCAATCATAAAGGGCGTTAGTTTGGATATTTGATTACTAAAAATTAGAAGATATAAGTATTAATTAAAGAATAGTTGCATGTTAATTAATCTCATTCATTTTTTATTAACAACAAATATTAGGTTTTATAAATATTTAATATCAATTAAAATTTAGAGATCAACATAAAGACATTACACATCCAAAGATAACTCAAAATTTAAAACTGGATTTGGGTTTTAGGGTCAAATTAAGTATACAACAATATTAGCATTCATGTTTTGTCCCTTTTGTAATTAATGAGCATGAAGAAACTGAATTTCACATTCTTTTCAGCTTGCAAAATTGCTCTGGAGGTGCGTGCGGAGTTGCACAAGTGTTGTAATGCCATTCCCACATTAAGTCCCAATCTGGACAGCTTGTTCAAATATATTAAGGGCAGAATACAGCAATCTTCTAAACAACATGCATCATGCTCTTTGACATGGTCGTGAGGTCTTTCACCTAGGTTTTTGGGATTTTGTAGGAACGGCTTATCTTTAGAAACGGTGATTGTAAACCACAATGTATTTATTTCTAGTGAGGTTCAACATTTTGCTTTTGAGTGGATTAGATGTCGTTCTAGATATGGTAGAAAGGTTAACTGGAACCTATACCCTCGATAGTTTTTTTAGTTAATATAGCTTCCCATTCAAAAAAAAAAAAAAAAAAAAAAACATTAATTAACTAAAAAGAATGAGGACATGCATGGCAATTTAGGTGTAAGTAAATGTGTCATTACTTGTTATATAATATTGAAGAAGTAAGTAAGGTATCTAATACAAGTTATAAGACTTATTTAGTTACCATTTTTCCTTGATCGATGTTCTTCTCGCTACCAACTTGATATAAGGGAGATGAGATGGGAGAAGAAAAAGTGGAAGCGGCTGAATTGAAAGAAGCTATAGAATGATCGGAGCAGGAATCATCACCACCAGAAATCCCAACAAGCAAATCAACAAAAGCTCCAATAATGAACTCATGATTGTTCTTCCCATTCATTCTCAAATACCACCCCAACAACTCCTCCAAACAATCCCAATCTTTCAAATCAAGACTCTCCATCATCTCCTCCATCGACTTCTTAAAATCCCCATACGGATCCTCCGATTCCATCACCATTGCCACACTCTCTTTATACGGAAAAACACCACCATCAATATCTACAGGCGTAGTACGTTGCCTACCACTTCCTTGAGTTTCAAGTATCGCACTTGTTGTATCAGGTTTAAAAAACAACCTTTCAGACTTGACCCCACGTACGATTATCTCCACCGAGGAGGACTCGTTGTAGTCAAAGTATGTTTCGGATTCAGTCGACATGCTGGCAGTGGCGGATTCTGATGAGTTACTGAAGTAGTAACCAGGCATTGTCAGCTCGACTTCTGCCTCAGGCAAAAACTCCTTAGGATCTATAAACAACGAATCATGATCTGGTGTAGTGGCTCGAAAAGAGAGGGTTTTTGGGTGCTTGCAGGAAGGCCATAGTCGTATTTCTTTATGTTTGTTGAGTAACGGAGAAGGAGAAGGCGAGAGATTCATGTTCTTCCTCATTTAGTCAAGTGGAGTGTTTGAAATACTTGTGTGGATATATACTCCTTAGACATATGCATCTCCCTCCATTGTTCGGTTTGGTATTTATAGGGATCACACAATGTCATCGGATGGGTCGTAGGGAATATAATTATTTTGACACTAATGAATATGTTGTTAAAATATTTATGTCATTGTTATTAACTACATAATAATTTTTATTTTTACACTAATTGTAATTATTTTAAATTATACAATAAATAAACAAATATTAAAACCACGTTATTTGGCCTCTAGCTATATTATTTGAGTTACGTGTGGCTAATTATTATTAACTAGGTGTGATACCTATATATTACATAGGTTTATTTTGAAAAAAATAAATATGAAATTTTAACAATTTAAAAGTTTGAATTTATAAAAAAAAAATGAGAAAAATTTTAAATTATTAAAATTAATAAGGTTTTAATGTATTGAATACATTACATATATAAACACTTTCTAATAAATATTTTACATATATATTATCATACATATTAAATGTGAAAATTTAATTTAATAAAAAAATACAATAAAATGACAAATGAAAAATAGAAAACTCAAAAATTCTAGAAAATATCATATGTCCAAATGAAGGAGAAGAGGACATGTGGCAAAGTCATTCATTCTTATTTATTAGGGTAGATGATTAATTTTTAAATTGACTTATTTGGTCATTTGTTAAGTTTGACCACGATAATTATTCTAAATGTTGATAATTGTTTTTAAGTAACGTAATTTTTAAAAATTATCATTTTTAATGAATTTATAACCTAATTCTTTGGAAATTTTATATTATTATAAATAAAAGTTTTTGAATATTTTTTACTTATTTTAATATTCCCGCTTTGATTTTACATTTAACATCATATTTGAATTCTTTAGATTTAACATTCTTTAGATTTAAATATATTTGAATTCTTTAGATTTATTTTGTAGAATTAAAATGATAATGTTTATATTATATAACATGTGAATGAAATACATTAGGTTAAAAGATGAAGAGTAAGCATTAAATATAAATAATAAAGAAGTTAACCACTGTTATCAATAAAATTAACATCGTATTCATATTAACTAATTAAATACTGTCAATTGATCAACATGTTGAGATGTATTATGTAAACTTATTATTAAAAAAAATAGACACGAATAAGAATACCAATAATCAAACTACTTTCGGGGTGGAGGAACTTCATTACTATAGTATACCAATGTGATATTCGGACCTTGCTGAGTTCGTCTTGTCTTGAAAAACCATTCCTTCTTTTTTGTCCTCATAAACAAATTCCAAATTAACGCCTTATGTGGAACGAATTTGTTTTGATGAAACTGTGTTAAACACATACCTTAGTTTCATTTCTTTCTTTAGTTTTTGCCTATCATTATATGTTTGTACAATCTTAAAACAAAAGTTTTTAATGGAAACGAACCTAGAAAGAATCTGTCCTATTTACAAATTTCTGCTTTAAAAATTCTGTTTCTGCAGAGTGTAAAAATTCCAGTGGTTTAAAGGAACGGCAATTTCTTTTTTATTATTCTTTCTGTCGAGATCTAAAAGAAAAAAGACACTGGATATTTATTTTTTTCTTTCCCCTGTTTCTGTAATAAAGTGTAGAACAGAATGGCAGTTTTTAAATTATTCTGCTGCTGTTTCTGTCCATGGGCCACCTGTGTGCGGCTTTATAAATATTCATCTTTTTCTGTTTTTGATGGAAACGCTTCTATTACTCCTATGTTTCTGTTTTTTCACGAAAAACATGTTTTTTGAGAAGGAAAACAAGAAAATAACTTAAAAGAAGAAAACCTGCAAAAGGAAAAAAATAAATAAATAAAAGGCTTTCTCACGTGTGTTTCTAAGCAAAAAAGGAAAAAAGAAATAAAAAAACAAAACTTTAAAATTTCTTTATGTTCTAGCATATTAACACTTTGACCTTGAAATATCAAAAACCACTACATAAAAGCGGTTGACTAAACAAACCGAGAAGAATACCTGTTAATTTGTATTAAATTTAAGCAGCGTATATGAACCATATTTGATATTTGAACATATAACGAAATATTCACACATCTGGTTCAATATTTCATAGTAATTTATTCAAATTCAATACTTTAATAATTAAACAAAAAAATAATGTATCGGGTCAACTTTCTTCAACTTTTGTTTTCCCATCACTTTAATTGGTAAGACATTTATAACAGTTGAGAATTCAATGTAAACACTGTTAATGTCAGCATTGACTTCTAGCATAGCGTCTGTCTGGAAAATATGAAAATGAAATGAAAATATTTCAATACTATATTAATGAAATATTACAATCGGAATTTGCACATTATAATAACCAACACTATTCCAACACCAAAGTAAAATTTGGATTGTGATAAGGAGCTTTTCATTTTTCTCTGTAATTCATAACAATAGACCAAGCGTCGATACAATTTTGCAGCAAAACTCTATAGCAATTATAATGCTAAAATTTTCATTGGCTGTTTTGAAAATAGGAACCTGTTAATAACATTCCAATTAAATATGATAAATAATATAAGAAATGAAACTTAATTTTAAATGTAATTAGTATACATTCTTAGTTTGTATCACCGAAAAGAACAAACATTCGATCGGTAAGTTTGACTTCTTTAGATGAAAAGCCTTCATTATTTCAACATACATCTCTTGTATAACAATAACACTAACATTAACCCAATCCATAGAAATGAGTGATTGGGAGGTGAGAAGTAGGCAGCTCCCTACCTTCACAGCTTCCAGTGATGACCTCCAGCATAAAGAAATAAGATAGAAAATAAATAAACAAATAATGTCATATTCAAGTGTCCTCAGAATAGAATATCCTTAAAATCACCGGCAATTTGAATACGTTAGCCCAAGATAGAGAATAAATAATAGTATGCATAATGTGGCTAAGGGTGTAACACCCGTGTTTCAGATTGGTTAAACTTACCTGTATAATAAGGACCGAAGATGGAGTTTTGGAGGAAGCTTTGTGCCACGACGTTGCCAAAAAAGCCACGATGTGGCAATAATTATTTGATCGCGTGATTTTTGGGCCGCCACGGTGTGACAGCTGTTCAAACCCAAGCCCATTACTTTTTTAGTATTCCCATCGTATTTAAACCTTTCTAAGTCATTTTTAGGGTTCCTTATCAACCTCCATCACCCTTAAGATTCAGAAACCCTAACCCCAATTCCTCCTTGAGTGTGGTGAGTCCATTTTGGTGGCTTTGGTTGCTTGGAAGAAACAAGAGGCATTGGAAAGAATTGTGGTGCTTCTTGGTTGAAGTAAATATCTCTTTTGTGCATGTCTAGACCTTTGTAAGTGTCCTAGTTCCTTGCTTTATGGCTTTTGGTGGTTAGATCTTGAATATTATCTCATGTTTGAGCAAGTTTGGAGGGAAGGAACTCATAAAGTTGGCAACTTTATGAGTCTCCTGAGTCCCAAGAGCATTATATGTTCTGGATCTAGTCTTTGGTAGAGGTTCTTGCCATTTGCTTAAGTTTTGGTCTTTAGAGCTCATTTTCTACCTAGAATGGATCTTAGACATATAATGGACATACGTGTCTATAAAGCTTCCACCTTTATAATAGATTTAGTGTTATAAACGCTTCCAGAGTGGTTGAATTAAAGACTTTTTCAGATTGAGGACTTAATGGTTAAGACATGATGATTTTGGCTTTATTTGGACCTAGAGTTTGAGATCTTGATCTCTTTGGGTGTCCTAATGGATAAAGTTGGAAACTTTATCCATTTAGACTATAGTATGGACCAGATCTGAGCTATGGAGCTTTTGGAATCAAAGAAAGCAGCTTAATCCATTAAGTTACTGGAAACCCAGTGCCCACAGTGTGGCCATAGGTCGCCATGGCATGGAAATTGAAATTTTCACGTATGTTTGGTTGGGTGAAAGCCACGAAGTGGCCAAGGAAGGTCACGATGTGGCAGTTGGCTAAAGTCAACTATGGTCGTTGACTTTGACTGTAGATTTAAGGTTTGTCTTGTGTGGATTGTTTTGAGGTGTTTAGCACCCATATTTTGGTGGTGAGAGTTATTGGTTGTGGTCGGTGCGGTGTTGCACGAAGTTTTTGTCAGCATTGTGGTTCAGGTGAGTTTCCTCACTGTACTTGGGGATCAAAGCAAAGGCACCAATACCGGCCCACTGGATTATATTATATAGGAAGAAAACCCGGAGGTGGCCTCTAATAATTGTATGAAAACCCGGAGGTGGCTCCCAACAAACTATATCCAAACCCGACCTTGGCAGTTATATGTAGTATGCTAGTTGTCTTTGTGATACTTGCATGGAAGACCAGGAGGTGGCACTTGGCACTTGTCTGTAAGACCTAGGGTTATGGCCCCCGACCCGGCAAGGAAAGACTATGATACGGCTCATGGCATAATGGCAAGACTATAGTTGGCACATAGCAATCTGTATTGTATGTATGGTATGTGGTATTTTAGGGAACTCGCTAAGCTTTGTGCTTACGGTTTTATGTTCATGGTTTCAGGTACTTCCAATACGAAAGCAAAGACTCAGTGTGACTACACGGGATCCCCCAGAGTTTTCTGCATTGGCAATGTGTGATCTTTACTCCTATGTTTAAATGATATATTCATTTTGATCGGTTTTGGAACAACACGTTTGTATGGTTTATTGTTTTAAAAATGAAAAATCTTACTATGAATTTTTGGGACGTTACAAGTTGGTATTAGAGGCTTAGAGTGAGGGATTCGGACACACTTTCGGGTGTTTCTGAACTTAAACTAAGGAATTGGTAATCTTTCTTAAAGAAAATAAATTTTCTAAAAAGATTTTTTTTAAAAGAAAAAAGGGGTGTGATGCATGATTAGGGCTAAGGATTTGCTCAGTAAGTGATTCTCGGAATACCCATACATAATGATTATGTTATATGTTTTGAGAATTGCATGTTAGATTAGGGCTAAGGATATGCTCAATATTATATGATATAATGCTATGAGAGATTCCTTTATATGTCTATTGGTTAAGATTTTGGGAGTCGAGGCCATTGAGACGATGACTAGGGATGATTTTGTGACCTAGTTTAGGGCGGAGTTTGCACCAGCTATCGAGGTGCAGCAGTTGGCGGGGGAGTTTCAGGACCTTCGACAGAAAATTGAGACTATGGAGGAGATCACCGCCAAGTTTAGGGAGATGGCTCTTTTGGCTCCATAGTATGTCGCAGACAAAGAGATGAAGAAGACTCAGTACCATGATATGTTGTGAGATGATATCAGGGAGTTTGTTAGCCTTTCAGCTTGTCGTACTTTGGACGATATGATAACTAGAGCCCTAGTGCAGGAGATTGATTTAGAGCACCTCGGGAAGAGGAAGGCAGAGCAGGTGCAAACAGTTGTGGGTCGTGCAAAGAGACCCAAGACTTCTAATCAACGGGTGAGGGTCCAGTAGGGCCAAGGTCAATGCAGCACGTGCGGGAAGCAGTACCATAGGGTTTGTCGATATAGGGGTATGGATTGCTACAAGTGTGGTAGGATTGGTCAAGTCAACAGATATTGTCCCCAGGGAACGAGTCCGTTATGTTTCCATTACAAGCAAGTGGGCAACAAGAAGGCTGATTGTCCGGAGTTGATGAGAGGAGCAGTGAGGGCACCTGCTCTGGCCACTATGAGGATTATTAATGGTCGTGAGGGCAGAGTGGATGTTCCTATGGTGAGGAGTTGAGCATTGCAGTCATAGGCCAAGGAGATCTGAATTCCATCAGTTGATGTCGCAGGTATGTGATGTATTCACTTATTTCATGCTCTTATTATTATTTGTGCTTATGTTTATATGTTTGTGTGTGAGACGCTATGTGTAGTTTATCTAATTCTCCACCTAGAAATTAGAATTTTTCCTCATGATGGTCTAGGCTTCTTTTTTTAGAATCTTCATATGCCATTTTGCATATTAAGAGTCATGCTTAGAGGATATTCGGGTGAGCCGGTTTTGGATTTGATATAAGAGGCATCTACCATCGTCAGAATAATCTTTAAGTGGGAGAAGACCGGCAGTCGGTTCAATTTTTGGTGGTATCAGCAAGGAATTCAAGGAATCATCAAGGTGGGCATACCGGGTTTGAATGCAAGATTTGTAGGGATCTTTCGTAGTTACGGGGCAATGAGGAATTGGTTTGATCGTGGGTGTAAGATTGGTAGTTGTTAAGTTCATACCTTCAAAGTGTGGTCATTGAATTGGTTAGATACCCATTTTGATAGTTTAGATTTTGTTCTTTGTCATCCGGTAAAGTCATCGAGGACTTGTAGTGGATTCAGTGGAAAGTGCTTGGGAATATTGATCTCGTTGAGATTTCGGGGAGTATTCATCCAATTTTGGAAGGTGTGTGTTCTCTAGGATTGGCTAGTAATGGAATGCTAGTTCTTGTAAGCGTAGGTTGTCGACAAATTTGAGTAGTAGTAGGGTTTCGAGATGGGTTGGAAATCTATCAATTTTGTGGTAAGAAGAGCGTAGTTGAATCCAAGTGGGGGAGAACCGTTTGGACTAAGGGTTACACGAGGAAATAGAATTTAGGTTACCTTGCACATCAGTAGTAGCGCATGGCGGGTATGTTATTAGGTTCAAGTTGAGGGTTGTGTTAGAGTATCTCTGTCTATTCTTGTCTGATAAACGCTTTGGGGTTCGAAGCATGACCCGAACACTTGAGTGGGGTATAGTCTAATGAGGCTTCGAGCCATGATTTATTTTGATTGAATATGGTGGGTGGGTGGTTGTTATGGAAGTATTGTAAAACAATGGGGTGGTCGTAGCATTCATTAGGTTGGCATGTAGCGGTAGAAGTGTTGTAAGATTGTGTGGCCATAGCATTCACTAGGTTGGCAAGTAGCAGTAGAATTGTTGTAAGACTGCGGTGTGTCCGTAGCATTCGCTAGGTTGGAAGGTAGCGGTAAAAGTGTTGTAAGATTGTGGGGTGGTTGTAGCATTCACTATGTTGGCAGGTAGCGGTAGAAGTGTTGTAAGACTGCGAGGTAGTCGTAGCATTCATGTAACATCCCAAGTTCGGAAGCAAGAAGTTGAAGGGTGCTAAGTGTAAATTAAGGAAGCTACTCGACGAGTAGGTATGCTACTCGTCAAGTCGGAGCGGGATTTGAACGCGGGTTAAGTGGCCAACTCGCCGAGTCTGAAGATATACTCGACGAGTTGGTGCTGGAATGAGAAAACCCTAAGCCCGAGGGTTGTACCCTATTTAAAGGACTTTATGTCCTTCTCCCAGCCTCCTATTCCCCCAGAGAGTTCCACAAAACCCTAATTTTCGTGTGAGACTTCATTGTTGAGGAGATTGGAGCTTGGAAGAGGAATTTGGTAGAAGGAGCTTGAGAAATTATAGGCTAGCATCAAGGGGCGTGCATAAATCTGGGATGTACATCAGTTTGGGAACATCTCAGAGGTAAGGAGACATTATCTTAAGCTATTTCCTTTTTGGTTCATCCTTGGTGGTTGATTTGGAGTTCCTTAGCTTGTTTGAGATCTATTTCGGGTTTGGAGTTTAGATCTGAGGTTGCTACTCCAGATCTAGGCTTGTGATGGTCTAAATTGTCATAAAGCTTCTGTTTAAGAGTTGTTAGTGAAGCCCCTAGTCCTTAACCCTAGCCCTAGTGTGTTTTGGGCCTATATCTCCTTGGTTTCATGTAAAGTTTGCAACTTTATGTGAGGGTTAGACTGTAAAAGAGTGGATCTATGGATTAGAGCCCCTGCATGGCTCGAAAAGCCATTGTATGGATTGAGAACTGGAGAGACTCGGCGAGTCACATGGGTGTACTTGACGAGTTGTATGAACATGTGCATGGACTCGGCGAGTTGGAAGAACAACTCGGCGAGTCTGTTGAAGATTGTCTTGGACTCGACGAGTCTGTTCTTGGACTCGGCGAGTCTGGTCACAGAACCCAACCTCTTTTGGTTAAACCTTTGGATTAGTGAGTCGGTTGGCGACTCGGTGAGTTGGGCAGGATGCAATTCCGAGATCGTTAAACTTGACGAGTCTTGGGGCGACTCGGCGAGTTGAGTCGTGTTATGGGAGTTTTCTGAGTATAAGAACTTGCCGAGTCGACGAGTTGACTCGGCGAGTAGAGTTAACCAAGAAGGTTGACTTTGACTGAGGACTTTGACTTTGACCAAGAGTTGACCAGTTTGACTTCCAAGGGTATTTTGGTAATTTTAGGTATTTATGGAATTGGTTCTTTGATAGTGTTCTGTGGTGAAGTTCGTGTCGGTGGTCGGAGTAGCTTGGTTTTATCTCTTCAGTCGGCAATTGCAGGTGAGTTATCCTCACTATATCGACAGGGTCTACGGCAGCAAGGTCGGCCCTTTATCGGATGGAAATTCGGGTATTGTTTGTTATGTTATTGTTTTGATAAATCAGCATCCTGGCATTTAGGATGGTGTTATGTTAGTGACCTGGTTAAGGTCGGTACCCGGTATTTAGGGTAATGCTATGCTAGTGACCTGGTTAAGGTCGGTACCCGGTATATAGGGTAATGTTATGCTAGTGACCGATTAGGTCGGAATCCTTGTTAGGATGTTGATATGCTATGTGATCTATGAGACTGTTTGTCATGTTAAGGATTTGTTATGTGATTAATAGTTTTATGTGCACATGGTTGTTTGACAGGGGCTGGGTTGAGGCGGGTCCTGCTTTGTGCTATAGGCCAACATACCCAGGGCGGACCAGATATTCTGAAGGCCCAGTGAGTGGTCCGGATAGGCTGATGGCCCCAAGAGGGCGGACCAGACGTGCCGAGGCTCGGAGAGTGGACCAGGCCGACAGAAGGCCCGATGTGAGCGGACCAGTCATACTGTAGACTCAGAGAGTGGACCAGGTGGATTGAAGGCCCAGTGCGGGCGGACCAATCACACTGTAGACTCGATTTACATGGCTAGAGTTGGAGGGTGGACCAGGTGGACTGAAGGCCCGGTGCGGGTGGACCAGTCACACAGTAGACCCAATGTGCATGGTTGTCCTATTTGTGATATGTAATGAGTATGTTTATGTGTGCTTGGTATTTTGGGGGTAACTCACTAAGCTTTCGGGCTTACAGTTCAGTGTATTGTTTCAGGTACTTCAGGAGATCGTGGCAAGGCGAATGCGTGATCGTACTGTTCCTCATGTTGTATGATTTATGTAATATGGTTCTGGGGGATACTCTGATGTTTAAACTATTTTGAAAACGAGATGTATGAACTTAATGGTTTTTGAATGAATTAAAATGTTTTAATTTGGCTCAATTTTTATGGGTGTTAAAATTCACCCTGTGGCACCAGTTTTGGTAAAAAAAATACTTACAAAAATATGAAACTCATTTCAAATGTCAACATAACCCATGTCAACCACCAAAATAAGTACATAATAAAACTTAATATGTTATTTTTTACGCATAACTTTAATTTGTAATGTTAAATGTGCATAATATATTATGTTAAGTTTCGGGTTTAAACCTAGTGACATCGGGTTTGGAAAAAAGTACTAATAAAAATGAGAAACTTATTTCTACTTGTCAAAATATTGAAAGGCATATGGTATGAAGGAATCTCATTCTCATACCACATCGTTGGTGGAAGGGAAGATGAGAGTAAAATTCATTCAATAAAAAGGCAACTATAAACTAGAGGAAGACATCTTGTTTGGCGGAAGATATTGTTTGGCAATTCTGTTTATTAGATTGTATTTTGCACGTTTAAGTTACAAATTTTATCAAACACAAAATACTTGGTTTAAAGTTTTGGTTTCTTTAATGTTGCTCAAACTATTTTTTTATAAAAAGTTTTTTTGGTTTGAGTTCGTCTAAGTGTGATGATTTTTATAGGTTTTTCCTATCTTGATAGAACCTAACACAAACCCGTTTTCTAGGTCTACGTTATTATATTTGATCGGAAATTTTTTGATGCCACTACTGCTAGATTTTTTGTTTCTACCCTTACATATGCATATACAAAACATATGAAAATATGCATGTATATATATATATATATATGTGTGTGTGTGTGTGTGTACGCGCGCATATGTAATTGTATGTACAAATGTAAATATATGCATATTTATAAGTCATGTATATAAGGGTGCAAACGCGTCAAGCTACTCAGGATCAGCTCGCTAAAAGCTCGACTCGAAACCAATTTTAAACGAGCTCGAGCTTACTATTAAGCTCGTTTGTTAAACGAGCTCGATCTCGAGCCTATGACATTAAGCTCGATTAGACTCAGGAGCCTAAACGGGCATATATATATATATATATATATATATATATATATATATATATCTTTGTGTTTGTGTGTGTGTGAATTAGGGATTTAGGATATTACTAAACGAGCTTCTTAACGAGCTCAAACCGAGCTTAAGCTTATTTAGACACGTTAGACAAAAAATGAGTCAAGCTTGAAAAATTCTTTACGAGGTCAAGATGAGCTCAGTACAAGAAAGATCGAATCGAGTCGAGCTCAAGCTCGAGCATCGTATAACTTAAACGAGCCCAAACCGAGCGTGGTTGGGCTCGGGCTCGGTTCGGCACGGCTCGGCTCATTTACACCCCTACATGTGTATGTATATTCATATGTCCATTTGTGCATATATATTCATATTTATGTATCATCTATGTAATACGTTCATATAAGCATACGCAAATGCATGCATATTGAAATATATACTTTCTATGTATTTGAAAAATATAAATAAATTTCCATTATATATAAAATATATTGAAAAATCCAGACAATCAATATATATAGGGAAAAGTGAATATACCCTACAAGGTATATAAGCTTAGATACCCAAACACATCATACTACGTCGTTTTGTATCATATACGCATTACAATGTTCTTAAACTTCAACCCCAAACTTGATTTGCTTCCAAGATTTTCGAAATTTCATTATTATTTTCCTCTTGCATCACATCTTTCTATGAACATCTACCAAGCTATATATAGTATAATTGAAAATGAAAATTATGTAAAAGAAAGATAATGATGAAATTTCTACAAATCTTGAAAGTATAATTCAACTCTTAATTTGATTTACTTTCAAGATTTGTAGAAATTTCATCATTATCTTTCTTTTACATAATTTTCATTTGCATTTATATTATATTATATTATATTATATATATATATATATATATATATATATATATATATATATATATATATATATCTTGGTAGGTGTTCGTAGAAAGATGTGTTGTAAGAGAAAAATAATAGTGAAATTTTGAAAATCTTATATATATATATATATATATATATATATATATATATATATATATATATATATATAAAGAGAGAGAGAGAGAGAGAGAGAGAGAGAGAGAAAAGTTCAATAATGAACCATAATTATTGGTTCTTCAAGGAACCAAATCTTTTTTTCAATTTCTAGAGCTTATTCTTTATAAAAAAAAAAATCTAAAAATATCTAAATTCATATATTAACATTATGAATGTGAAAAATATTTTTCAAATTCACCGTGTGAATCCGGATTCACGTTGTGAATTTTCAATGATTCACATTGTGAATTTGACGTAAAAAAATCGAATTTTATATCATTGGAAAAATGATAAAAGTTATGAATTTTTGTATTTTTAGTTTTTTTTTTTGATAAAAAATAAGTTCTAAAATTTGAAAAAAAGATTGGTTCCTTGGTTAATTATGGTTCTCTATTGAACCTCACCTTATATATATATATATATATATATATATATATATATATATATATATATATATATATGTGTGTGTGTGTGTGTGTGTGCATAATATAATTAATACACATATGCATAAATAATAATTTTGTGTTATTTCAATTATCATAAAATCTGTAAATTACATTTAGCATAATTATTTTAATTTAAAGCATTAATTAACAATAACTAATATAAGAACTATGTTTTTTGTTACTCAAAAAAAAATATAAGAACTATGTTACATGTTAGGCAATCTTCAATGGGAATTTAATGGGAAGTTTTGTGACAACTGTCAATTTCCAGTCAAGTCAAAGTCAAACTAAAGTCAACAAGTCAAACCGGTCAACTCATCTAATCCTTGTATACTAGGGTTTTCATTATGTTTCTTATTAAACAACCCGCACCCTTAATGCAAAGTATCACTGAGAGTTTTCACGTGTTCGGAAACTCTAAACCCTAATCAGGGCAAGTGATGAAACTCCTCGATAAAACATTATTCCTTAACCCTCGGGGGCATATGACAATCATAACAAGACTTAACGAGATTTACGAACCTTGAATTACAGAGCCAAACACTCAAAAAGGTCTTAAAAGAAGTCTCGCTCAATCTCTCCCAAATCTCTCTTTGTATGAGAAATCTCTCCAAGAATGTGTGATCTCTCCCAAATCTCTCTTTGTATGAGAAATCTCTCCAAGAATGTGTGATCTCTCCCAAATCTCTCTTTGTATGAGAAATCTCTCCAAGAATGTGAAATCTTTCCCGAATCTCTCTTTGTATGAGAAATCTCTCCAAGAATGTGACATCTCTCCGAAATCTCTCTTTATATGAGAAATCTCTCCAAGAATGTGAAATCTCTCCCAAATCTCTCCTTGTATGAGAAATCTCTCCAAGAATGTGAAATCTCTCCCAAATCTCTCTTTGTATGAGAAATCTCTCCAAGAATGTGAAACCTCTCCCAAATCTCTCTTTGTATGAGAAATCTCTCCAAGAATGTGAAATCTCTCCCAAATCTCTCTTTGTATGAGAAATCTCTCCAAGAAAGTGAAATCTCTCCCAAATCTCTCTCAAAACCTCCTTTGATTTATTTTAATCATTTGGAGCATCCCGACATTTGACTTGGTGAAAAACCATTCGAAACGGGGCGATACCTTGGAAAATAGCCTTTTAGGGCCGAAGTCTCTCAATAGGGACCAAACCCTCCTTGAGCCGAGGTCCCAAGAAGCAAGGCCGAAGTCTACATCTAGCCGCAGCCACCAAATCCGAAGGCCTCTTAAAGAACCGCAACCATAAGACCGGAACTGCTAAAGACCGCAGCTGAGCACCGCACCGGACCCTCGCTTCGGACCCTCCTCGGACCGCAGTCCCTTCCCTTTCGGATCCACTTCAGCGACCAAGTCCTCCTTCCGGTTCTAAGACTGTTGAGATCCGAGACCAGGCCCTGACTTCGAATTTCCCCATTTTTCACTTGGTTTTCGACCCCGACTCCGTTTTAAGCCCGTTTTTCATCATTTTAAAGCGAGATTTTCACCCAAACTTATATTTTGACATATAAGGTCCCATATATTCATAAATTCAACATATTTATATGGAAATATTTATTCAAGAATAAAATCTAGTGGGTGAATATTTGAGGTGGAGTGTTGACTTTACCTTAGTGTATAACATAAGCAACCACCCCTATACCCACTCCATGACTAACCCACACCCCTCACCACCATACCTGGTCATTCAAGGGTACTTTTCCCACTCATACTCACGTTTTAGAGCTGGAAAAACTCCCTCTCTCTCTCTCTCTCTCGCTCTCTTCATTTCATTCACTTCACTCATTTCCACCAAAAATCAAACACCACTTTCTCTCAAATTCTCTCACACAAATTCGAGATTTCCAAGGAATTTTTCCAGCTTTTCTCCTTCATTTGGTAAGTATCATCACCCTCCTTATGATTATTACATTTCCTTTTACTCAAATCATAGATTGCTTACACAAATTCCATTACATTAGTGTTAGATCTTCGAACCTTCAAGACATCTCCTTAGTGTTCTTGAGTAGAACACTACCTTTCTCCATCATCCATCTACTGAAATCACTCAAGGTGAGTCCATACCCCTATCTTTTCATGTTTTTCTTAAGTTTTAAGAGGGGGGGGGGGGGGGAATACAAGTTAAAACACCAAGAACACAACTAAACTCATTTAACAACCTTCATCAAAAAAGTTCAACTCCATTCACGGACAGTTTTGGGCAACTTAAACATTTTTGTTTTCAAAACTGTTTTAGGTGCAAGTAGTTCCGGTTCTTAGCTTTAAAATGACTACTTGCACATCTCCACACGATTTTTCTACGATTTATGGTGATTTTTACAAAACTGTCTATCATTTCAAGAGCAAATCCGAACTAGTCTGTGATTATGGACTTTTTCACACAAGTTGGAGGTCATTAAAAATCATAATAAAATTTATGAACAGACTAGACTCATTTCCCAAACTCTCAAAATTTACGGATTCTGATTTGGACCTTTGATGATTTTTCTATAAATTTTCTAAGAATAGTAATAGAAATGTTAACACTAGAAAAATGCTATCAACTTCATTTGCACCTTGTAACTTGCTAAGCAAGGTGTGTATCGCTATGTGAATATATGTTTTTACATTACATGTCATTTCGTCTTGGTGTATTAGCATACATCAGAAAACAAATAAAATTTTACCTTCATAAGTATGGTAATTATTTAGTTGTTATATTGTATGTTATTTCACTTTAGTAAAAGATATATATACATATCGGTAAACAAAAGGTTTTTTTTTACCTTCACAAATACGGTAGTTAACCATAGTAAACAAAGTTGTAACTATTATATTTAAACATTTTGATAAACTATAATAGGTATGGTTTATGTTTCCATTAACACAACAAACACGTTTCGGAAGGTTTTATTCCCACAAAAAAAGGTTTTACACTCACGCACACCACACGTAAACTTGTTAACTTAAATTGTGAGACATTCTTCTCAGTACTCCTAGAGTACGGGTTAAAATTCCTGGTAGTTATAACTAGAGTCTCTTGTAGGGAGAACGTGATAGTTGTGTATAGATCTATATTGGGTTTGACACCCCACACCTTGTTGCTAGCTATAGTGGACCTGCAGGTCTACGGGTGACAAGTGTCATAACATTTTTCGACGCCTGAGAAACGTCTTGGCAGGTTCATTCAGTCATAGTATGGTTATAGCGACTCATATAGGGAGTTAACAACACATAAAGTTTACGAGGATTTTTATAAATCAAAAGGGGTTTTATGTCGATTTAAAATCACTGGTTATATCAATAAGTACGGATATTACTGTACACTTTCGGTCTTGGTATTTAAGACTACACATCATTCATTACGGGATTTTTCTCAAATTAAAAAGGGTTTTATGCCGACTTAAAACCACTTTAATATCTTTAAGTATGGCAAATACTTGTTTATTCTCGGTCCTGGTATTTAGGACCACATAACTTTTATAAGGAAAATATTGGATTTTTCTTGGTAACACACAACACATTACAAAGAACGGTTTCCAAACTCTTTATCTAAAAAGCTTATGAACTCACCAACTTAATTGTTGACACTCTTTCAAAACTACTTGTATTCTCAGGAAGTCAACGAAACCAAGTAACCACAAGCTTTTGAGGATGGAACGTTGCGGCATGGAACAACTATTTTTATATCATGTCATGGTCAATCATTGAAATATGTAATACTTGAAACCATGTAATTCTTTTCTGATTATATTTATGATTGGTTGTATTTACTTTGAGCACTATTATACTCGTTGTTGTGATACTATACATGAAGTCCGCCACCCCCGGACGTTTCCGCCATCCCTATTGTGGTTGATGACTAGGCATTCAATAGAATGGGGAGTTCAATCTTCATTGAACTCTACAAGATCAACGTTCAACAAGACATAATACAAATGGAATTTGGGTATTCTTTGGTGACTTCAACTCTGTAAGGAAAACAAGTTCAACTCAATTTTGCAAGTATTCGGTTGCCGACTTCAACAACTTTATTGCTCAAGCAGATCTTCAGGAGTTTCTGATGGGAGGTCGTAAGTACACTTTTCTTTAGGAAGATGGTTTCAAACTCAGTAAGATTGTCAGGTTTTTGGTGTGTCCAAATTTCATCGGGACACAACCCTTATTCACTGTTTTGGCTCTACCCATGGAGCATTCAGATTATTCCCCACTGATCCTTACAGCTTCACACGTGGACTTTGGTCCTTCTCCTTTTCGTTTCTACAATTCTTGGCTGGACATGACCTCATTCCATGAGTTTTTTAATGGTACATGGGAATCTGTCATTGGGTTTGGCTCCAAGGACAAGTTCTTATTAGCTAAGTTGAAGCATGTTAAAAATACTCTTATTAAATGGAAGACTTTTGAACTCCATAAGGTGGTCGGGTTTGTTGCTTGGATGAATTCCATGGTTGACGAATTAGAGAGGAAAGATGAAACAACAGAACTTACTAGGGGTGGAAAAAGCTTCTTGGAGAGAAAGAAAAGCGAAAATCTTGGATCTTGAAAGAAATACAAATCTCTATTTACAACAAAGGGCGAAGATCAAATCGATTATAGTGATGGTGATGAGAACTCCAAAAAAAAATTCACGGTTCACTAAAAAATAAAAATAGGAAGAATAGAATTCATGGATTAACAATAAACGGGGAGTGGGTCTACGGTCCTAGGGCAATAAAATCAGAAGTACATAAGTTCTATTCAGACAAATTTCATGAAAACTGACCCGAGAGACCGAAATTCCTAAGTTCAAGCTTTAAATGATTAACCATGGATCAGAATTCATTCTCGGAGTCCCCAATCTCCATGGAAGAGGTCAAATCAGTTGTGTGGTGTGGCAGTGGATATAAATTGTCCGGTCCCAATGGATTCTCTTTCAAGCTCATCAAAACCAAATAGGAGATTATGAAAGAGGATATAGTTAGATTCATCAAGCACTTTGAAAGATTTGGTCCCTCTTTCATCACATTAATACCAAAAGTTTCTTATCCTCTCGATCTTGATGATTATCTTCCCATAATCCTTATCGGATGCATGTATAAAATCATCACCAAAATACTTGCATGGCGATTGAAGCACGTGGTCGGTTATGTGGTGGAGGAGGTACAATTCGCATATATTGAAGGGCATAGTATACTTGATGTCCCCCTAATAATGAATGAAGTCTTTTCCTGGCCAAGAAACTCAAAAAAACAGATTTTCCTTTTCAAGATTGACTTTGAAAAGGCATTTGATTCCATTAATTGGAAGTATCTAGATTATGTTATAAGTTAAATGAACTTCGATTCGAGATGGAGACGTTGGATTATGGGATGCCTTTCATCTGTTAAGGCCTTTATTATGGTTAACAGGTCACCGCTGAAGAATTTTCAATAACAAAAGGAGTCCGTCAGAGTGACCCACTTTCCCCATTCCTCTTTATCATAGCTATGGAAGGGCTAAATCGTGCCATCAAAAATGCATGCGATAAATCTCTAATCCATGGTTTGAAGCTTCCCGGGAACGGTCCATCCTTATCCCATTTGTTTTACGACTATGATGTAATTTTTGTTCGGAATTAGGATCGAGCTAGTATCAAGAACCTCTCACCAATTTTGAAATGTTGTCATATTGTTTCAGGTCTCAAAGTCAATTTTATGAAATCACGATTATTTGAAGCGGGTATCCCAACTTTTGATCTACAATACATGGCGAGAGTCTTGGGATGTACGATAGGTACCTTCCCATTCACATACTTGGGGGTTCCTTTTGGTGCAAATATGGGCTTGAAAAAACATTGGAAACCAATTGTTGATAAATTCAGATCCAGATTATCAAATTGGAAGGCAAAGTTACTATCTTTTGGTGGCCGAATTACCCTAATCAAGTTTGTCTTAAACAGTTACCCACATATTATATGTCGCTCTTCAAAGCTCCTCAAGGTGTAATCGACTCTCTAGAACAAATCAAGGTAATTTTCTATGGGGTGGCAGCGAATAGATAAATAAGATACACTGGGTATCCTGGCCAAAAATCACATCTTCAATTGTCGATGGATGTTTGGGAGTGTCTACCTTAAAAGCACAAAACTTGGCGTTATTGACCAAGTAGTGGTGGTGATTAATGAATGAAAAAGACGGCCTTTGGAAAAGTGTCATCAATTACATTCATAACGTAATTCGAAAACCTGTAACATATATAGCTAGAAAGACCTCAAATAGAGTGTGGTGTAATATTCAAAAGGTTGTCATAGCACTGGGGAAAATTGGAATTTATTACCATCAGCTCTTTCAACTAGTTCCTGGTTCCAATGTGAAGATTTTGTTTTGGAAAGATTCTTGGTGCAGATTAATTCCATTTCAGAAAAAAAAAATTCCTCATTTGTACAATCTGGAGTCGACCAAATGTTGTTTCCTTTCAAATCGCATGTCTATCAATGGTTTCTTGTGGCACTGGAACCATGAACCTTCTACCTCTTTTGAATTGCAAGAATTATTACAATTGTATACGGATATTAGTGATCTAGATACTTCCATAGTAACTTCTGGCTATGGTTTTCGTTGCAGTCTGACAAAAACTGGAGAATACAAGGTTAATTGCATGAAGCGTCGCATTGATTCCATAATTACTTCCTTTAAAGGACATGGTGTTTGTTGGTCAAAAATGGTTCCATTAAAAGTCAAGTGCTTTATATGGAGAGCATCATTAGATTGCATTCTGGTGGTTGTGTCCTTGAGTAAGAGAGGTGTTCGAAACATCAACCTGGCGTGCTCCTTTTGTAATAAAGCTCATGAAACAGCAGATCATCGCATGCTTCGTTGTGACTCATCCAACCAATACATCAATGGATTCTTAACTGGTGTAAAATTTCGGCTCAAAGATTCACTAATATCTCAGAGTTCCTTGGCTTGGCGAACGTGGGTGGTGATAGAAAAAAAAAAAGATCATTAATACTATCTTATTTTGCACTCTGTGGAACATATGGTTAATCGGGAATGACAATGTCTTCAAGAATATTGTAATGAATCCTTTAAAGGTGGTAGATAATATTATTTCGATTTCCTACTTGTGGTGCAGTCACCGAAATTCTTGCAAGTGTGGAAGTTGGGTCGAGTGGAGTTGTTCGTCTTTTATTCATCTTGATTGTTAATTTCCTCTTCCTTTTGTTCCTCCATATGTTTTGTACTTTTGTCATGCTTTCAACTTCTTGCTAACCATGGCCTTTTAATATATATATATATATATATATATATATATATATATATATATATATATATCTTATTTGTCGTTTGAAAAGAACTCTCTCTCTCTCTCTCTCTCTCTCTCTCTCTCTCTCTCTCTCTCTCTCTCTCTCTCTCTCTCTCTCTCTCTCTCTCTCTCTCTCTCTCTCTCTCTCTCTCCACATACACACACGTGTGTATAATAGTAGTATATATTTCAATTTATAATTTATAAGTTTTAATTACTCTCATTTTCAATTGTAGTTTTAAATTTTAATTTCATGCCAAGTAATTATTTACAAAATAATAATAAGTAAACATAATATATGACGTGGCAATCCATTAAATTATATGGAGTTTAATAGAGTGTAGAATTTAATATATAAAATTATATAATAAGTGAAAGAGACAATCCCTTAAACTTATAAAATTATATGAGTTTAATATACTGGAGATGACATAGAAAAACTCATTATTTATTTATTGGGTCAAAATAATAATAAAAATCACAAATGAAATTAAAAACTCATTATTTATTTATTGGGTCAACATAATAATAAAAATCACAAATGAGAATAAAGCCCAATGAGCAGCCCAAAACTATTTTCAGCATAGGAATGTATTTATTTATTGGGTCAAAATAATAATAAAAATCACAAATGAGAATAAAGCGCACTGAGCAGCCCAAAACTATTTTTAACATAGGAACAGTGGAACACATGTATCTTCGCATTAGCTCTATTGTAAGTTAAAATCCCGTCAATATGATTTCGAATATAGGTAATAACATTATTAAATCTTTATTTGCCAATTTATAGCTCTAAAATTGTGTGTGTGGGTGTGTGTGTTTTCTTGTTGTTTCAGCAAAGGGCAAAAGTGAACTAATTGTGGAGGTTAAAATAGGAAGAACAATAACGATTAACGAACATTCCACAAGGAGAAGTTAATATCAAATATGACAGGCTTGAAGGTTAATGGTATATAGTTTATCTTTATTATAATTTCGTAAACTAACATATTATTACTTGAATTCTGTAATTTAGTATAATGTAATAATGTATAACGAATGGATATGAATAATATATGAGCACCAGACATCAAATGTGGAATAAATCTTATTTACTAGAATTATCACTTCAAGAAATGGTTGCGATGTCTTGATTGGAAACTGATGGGCCCGCCAAATCATCTGAAAAAACTCATACCAAGAGTTTGTTAATTATAATATAAAAATAAAATAAAAAATAAAAAATAAAAAATAAAAACTTTGGAAAAGCTCCTCCATTTGCTTTGATTTTCAATTCTCACTTTTTTTTGCTATAATCACTTCCAAAAACTTCATATATTGTGGATGATCTTAAATTACCAGAAGGCTTCCTAAGGACTTGAATAACAACATTAAAAAGTGAGCTAAAATTATTGGTGACCCAAGTAGGTTATTATAATTTTATAAATACATAATGCATAATAAGAATTTATATGTGATGAAGGTATAGTTTTAAGGATATATATAAGCATGCATATATCAGAAAGAAATAGATGAAGGTGTAATTAAAATAAGAAATAAATTATATTAATTTTTTTAAAAGAAGAATGTTATTATTATGGTTACCTTAGAACTTGTCCAATAAACTTTATTAAATTTTGATAACCATTGATTAATGGTTTTATGAGCGTGGGGTCTTTTCTATTTAAGTCTTTATAAACACGTGAATGTCACTAATGACTATGCATTAAGTGCAGCCCTTTTTCTTTCGGTATGTGTATGTATGCCGGGTTAGCATCAAAGAATCATGATAGGGAACTTGAAGGTTAGTCTTAAAAAACTCATGTTAAATTTGTGTATATAAATATCAAAGTAGTAATTCTGACCTCTCACATAAACTTTCAGATATTCAAGATTAGGATTCATGACGTCACAAGTTCATAAGCAGCCAAATTTCCTAGTCACCATCATCATATCCATAGTAAATATAACTAGTGGCCAAGAAAAGAGAGAGAGAGAGAGAGAGAGAGAGAGAGAGAGAGAGAAGCGACTGATTATAATATATTCACAGAGAGAGGAACTTTTGAAATGAGAGGAGGATAAGGTAAAGAAATAACTTGTAATGGCAATAAGAGCTTACATTACTACATTGGCTTCATCCATTCAAGCTGCTGAAAACAGTCGAGAAAAAGTCAAAGGTTCAAGATTCAGAAGCACAACAAGGATTACAGACAGTAATGGACTAGGAGAAGGAAGAAGAGCAATCCTGCTTGCAACTTTGGCTGCTGTTAATGACTCAAAGACTGAACTTCTTCAAAGTATGTCTCCTTTATAAAAACATGTATGTTTAAACAAGTTACCAAAATTAACAATAATTATGATGCCTTCTACTCAGAGTACTTGAAGAAATCAGAGGAAAACAAAACCAAGAATGATAAGGAGGTAAAAAGAAAAATGATGTTGGTTTTTCGACTCATTTAAGAAATCTCAGGTGGCTATTTGTGATGCTTTTTTTTTATTGTTTCTATTGCAGAGACTAGACAGCTATTACAAGCGCAATTACAAGGACTACTTTGCTTTTGAAGAAGGCACATTGAGACAGAAGAAAGAACTTACTGAAACAGAAAAGGGTATTCTTGATTGGCTTGATGCTAACAAATAAAATGTACTCTCTTCCAATTGATGTAAAAGATGTTAGTCTAGTTTTTCAAGAATTCCTTGTATTTGATCAAAAACTATATTTGCAACAATCTCAGGGGAGAATTTGTTGATCATATCTTGTCTGGCTTTCTCACCTTTACTCTTGGCTTCTTCTGGATTGCTCATTACATGCCTCATTAAAAACATTAGGTTATCAACAGAAGGCTCTGCCCATAAATGGCCTTTAAATGGCCCATTAGTAACTTCACTCATTCTATTTCTATCAATAGAGAGTGGGTAGCTGTTGACTTTGGTCAAATACTCTGTTGGCCCTGACCAGTTTGTGGCAATCACTGGTAGAGACATAGCCATGGCTTCAACAATTGGCCTTCCCCACCCTTCACCTCTAGATGGCAAGATAAAAGCATTCGCTGCTTTATAAAGTCTTGGAAACTCAACTTGGGCTATGTGAGAATCAATCACATAAACTGGAGCCCAACCGTTTATGGGTTTTTCCAATTTGGAATCGTGTATGAATTCCAGAATCTTGTTCCCGAAATTTCTATCAGAATGGTAAGGGTTTGTTAACAGGTATAAGTTAACCCCATCAGAAGAATCGAATTCTTTAAGGTAAGATTGTAGTAAAACATCCCAACCTTTTCTGTACTCCCATTTGAACACACTCAAGAACACAAATGGATTTCTAGGATTCAATTGTTCTGAACTTGAACCGAGTACCAAATTCCCTAAAGCTGAAAGATCCAATGGGGTGTATTTGATTGGATCAAAGAATTCTGTATCTATGGCCTGTACAACTTTCACGACTTTTGATGGATCGACGCCACTATTTACAAAAGAAGACACATGAAATTCAGTAGGAACCCACACCATATCCATGGAATTGCATCGCTTTACATGCTCGGGGTTCACCCTATCGGTTTCAAACATTGTTCGGCCAATAGTAAACCTGCTGTTTGGTGGTGGACAAGGTGTTGTTTGAAACAATGGCGGACTCCAAGCACCAGGCTCACTGTGACAAATTGCAATCGACTCCTCTGGTCTACATTGAGTTTGGTAGAGCTCAGAAGCTAATTTTTGCATCTCTACAGGCAAACCCTCCCAAAATTGAAAATTATCGCTATCCCCGTGTGGAGCGATACTCAATCTGAAGTTACTGGTTTTGCTGTACCGATTGAGCGCTAATATATAAGACCAAGCTTCAGAACAATAACCGCCACCAGAAAAGAATGGAGCCATCCATAGCAAACAGTGATTAGGAAGCAGATTAGGGCTTGTTGACGCAGATTTACTAGGGTTTAGAATTGTGCGATTGAACCCAAGAATTCTCAAAATATGCGAAAGAAGTGGCGAGATAGTTGGATTTAGGTATTGAGTTTTTACATAATTTGTTTGGGGGATGATGAATGAGACTGAAATTGCAAGGACGATGACTAAAATTGAGAAGAAACAGGAGGATTTCATTATTGAAATCCGGGGATTGCGATTTTGTGAATTATTGGAATTCATGACTGGTGATGAAACTCAGATTTTGGACACAAATCAGACTGCATCTGCATATAAATGTTTGTATCCGTATGTGTGCAGAAAGAGAGAGAGTGTGTCATTGTGTTGCAATTGGAAGATGCAGATGCGTGAATTCTCTTTTAGAACTTGTGTGTGAAAGAAACGAACGACAGAGATATAAAACAGACTATTTGACTATAAAAAATATCTAAAAAGGTATATTTAATTTTCAAATCAATACTATCGCCTTCCACTTCATTTTTCGTATCCAAAACTCAAAAAATAACTCATTGGCAAAATTTGTTATAAATGGCGTTAACTTAAAGTTGTATACCCTATGTCTCTAGAGTTGGATGACATATTTGGAAACTGTCTAACACATTTAATAAACAATTTGTACATTATCCTAAAATATACACGTACATACGCAGATATAGTTGATTTGTTTGTTATTTTTATAAGAATATGAAGATTATTCATGCTAATATCTTCACACGTTGTGATATTCGGCTTATTTCTTTTGCAAACACCTCATCTTTACCGACTTGTGTATCTTAACAAAAATTACAATCCAAATAATCCTACATGATACAATAAAAATTTTCCTAAAAACTTACTTAATGCTTGAATCACATCACAATTTTGAAGATTTTTATTAAAATGTTAGAAACCTTCCAAAGAAACTGCCAAAGTCTATAATGCGTACTTTATACCATGGTTACAATTAACAAAGCTTTTTTTTTCGAACTCATACATATGAAAATATGGAAGTATCGCCCTTTATTCAAAGGACACACGA
The DNA here is from genome assembly GCF_002870075.4 of Lactuca sativa. NCBI lineage: Eukaryota > Viridiplantae > Streptophyta > Magnoliopsida > Asterales > Asteraceae > Lactuca > Lactuca sativa. Next base: position 200,443,391 of record NC_056624.2, read on the forward strand.
AAAAAGATTGACAGAAAAATGGTGACAGAATTGCATGCATTGTTAGAAATTGATTATTATTATTATCATTAAGTACACATAATTTACACATCATACTTTTTTAACAGCATCCCATCTTTCAAGATAAGGTAATAGAAAAATGAAAAAGACCAAGTAAGTCGCCATCAAACTTCTACATTTTAGACCGAATGCGGCTCAAGCTTGCTTCAATTGATCCATGTGGCTCATCTGTTGGTAGGTACACATCATCTTCAAACTGTCAAAACAAAAACACATCAACAAAAAATCATATCATAATACTTAATAACCATAAAACATTCAACTTCAACTAAAATCACCAACAAATGAACACCAAATATACCTTTACAATGACTGGATTGACTTTGCTTGATAAATTAACTGGCAGAAAATGGATGTTTGGCATTTTCAACTGAACTGACGAGACATCTGGAAACCTGATATTTAAATAATAAACCTATCAGCATTCAGCCATGTAATAAATTATATATATATATATATATATATATATATATATATATATATATATATATATATATACTTAGAGAGAGAGAGAGAGAGAAGGGGTGACCTGGCAAGAACAGCTTTTGCCATGTCATAAAGAGTGGCTTGAACAGATGGGCTGTACACCCCCTGTTTAGGAGGACCAAAGAAAGTGTCCACTAAAACCTTCTTCACATCAAGGTATTTTTCAGTGAACCCAAGTGGGCCCTTGCCAATACTTTGTAGAGATTCGAAATGGTATCTGGAATCAAAAGAAAAAAAAAACAACACCCCTTGCTAAGAAAAAGAAAATGTAACAAACTAGAAGAATGGAATGAACCATTCCAATTCCATTCCTTCTCTGATTCCATCAATGATCATATACCAAACATTACCTCCATGACGCAGAGACTTCAGTAGCAAGCATCCTCTCTGGTGTTTCGGGGAGTATTGTGTTGTGGTCACGTATGAACCCCTCAAAACCTGACTGTAATTTAGACATTAATTTTACATAAATTACACAGAAATAAGTCTGGATGATTTGAGGGAGAAAGTAGGAAGTAGGTTACTTTTGTTGTCTTCAGCAATGCCAACCCGTCAACACCAGAAGTTAACTGCAAAGTCCCATTTTTGGTGAGAATAACTTGGGTTGTATGTCTCTCGGATCCAAGTTTAAAACCATGGTCATGGGGTTGACCGGATATGCTGATACGCTCCCATGGCTTTTCAACTATCTTGATGATTGCAGTGGTAACCTACAATATGGATTTTCACAAGAACCAAGAGTTATTATGAGTGGCTAATTAGAAATAAATGATATAATGCAAAACAAGTTTTAATTTATAAGTTATCAAATGACCATTCCCTTAGATATATATCTACACAGCCCCAATTTCTAATACTGCTCTTGTCCAAAAGAAAAGCAAGTTCGACACTCAACACTATGATGAAAATGTTTTGACTATTAATCAAATCTAAATTACCCTCAATGATGATAAATATAAAGAAATAATGTGGACCAAAACCAAAATTATCAACATTTTTGTAAGAATCACTAACAATTGAGTATGAGGGATCTTACTACCATATAAATTTACCTGTGGATAAAATGATGTGAAGTGTTTGGCAAGTAGAATTGCAAATTCCTCCACAGAAACCTTTTCTGAACACTCCTTTGCCTTCACATATACCTGCAATTCCATCAGCCAATAGGAGCTTCAAATTCCATGCAACGGTGTGAATGTAGAAAGCAGAGTAAGAATAGTGGGAAATAATATGATTTTGCAAGATAAACATTTAGAAAAGGAGATGCAAGAATATTAGGATCCATTTGTGTTTAGTTTGAGAGGTTTTGGGGATCAGAAAGATAGTTACCCTGCTATCAAAATTATACCCATAGTGATTCCAGGACAACAACCCAGATCACGCCTTAATCTAATTCTGTTTATCAAGATCGCATATGGATCGGATGCTCCCCTAGCAAAATCCATGTCCTCACAGATTGGGTATTGGAATCCATTTAGCCTTAATTTGAGGATTTTAACGCTGTTTTGACGTTTCTGGATGTTTTGGGCAGAGTGGCCAAAGGTCACAGATTGGGTATTGGAATCCATTTAGCCTTAATGTAAGAGGTCAGGTCACTTGCAGCTAAGGAAGTTTTGGATGAACCCTGAAGTGGCCAAAGGTTTCTATGCCCTATACCAGCTTCATCTCTATAGAGTTCAATTGTCGTCGACTCGAACTTAAAAACCCAAAAAAAAAAAAAAAAAACAATCTTAACCACTAAAAGCTAGATCGAGAGCTCGAATCATAGCGTAACAAGGGTAAATTAAATAGATCAAATCATCCATTAGTTACTACTGTAACATCTAAAAGGAAACAGTAGGGAAGTAAACAAGTTACAGTGTTTTTCATGGTATCAGTTGCAACGATATCGGAATTATCCGCGCGAACGTAGGCAGGAATACAATCAGAGAGGAGACTGATGCTGACGTTCCATTCCACGAAGAAGTGGCGGCCATCTTTTCCGGATCTCCAGACTCTACCGACTCTAACGCGCTCCTTTCCATGTCTCTGCTCGAACTTCATTCCATCAATTTCGTCTTTCGGAGCCATATCGATTCCCGGGATCTGTCCCACAGCAAGTTATCCAATTATTTCTGAAACTCGTAGACGATTCTTCAACGCTTAAAATAGGAATACTATCAGTGGCCCGTGGTTTGTTTGTAGGCTAGCCCACAGAAAATAGCCACTGTCGTATGTTATTGAAACACGTACTCCTAAATATATCAAAATCGGCATAAAACACCTTGGTGGTTCTATCCAAAGAAGGAAATGACGTTAAAAAAAGGTTGAGGTGGTAACATGAAGCAACACTAGGTCTATAAGGCTGGAGGGAGTAGTGTCACCGAAACCGCACTCCCTCCCTTGCCACGTAAGCACCACGTCACATTTTATCATTTAAGTGTGGTTTCTTGCCACACCAAGGGTGTGGTGCCACACTTTGCATTTCTTTTATTTTTTTGTTTTTTTTTAAGTATTTTAATTTAATAAAACTTCTTTTTTTTTAACTAATTTAATTTAATATACCTTCTATTTTAATAAAAAAAAACATAATTCTTCATTACTTGAAAATAAAAAAAAAACAGTACATTGCGTTACTAAAAAAAAAAACCACACACATGACATTTAAATAACCCTAGAAACTTAAAAAACATAAATAAAATAACTAAAGGAAACTACATAAAGTCGTTCTCCGAGAACTCGTCTTCGGGGTCATCCGGTGGATCCAAATTAAGGTTAATGTTTTGAACCCCGTAAATGTGTTCCACCAAGTCATTGCGAAGATTATGAAATGTTTCATTGCAACGTATCTCTGCTCTTCTGTTTATATACTCTTCGCCACCAATTTCTATTGGCTGTGTCTCTGGTATTATTTATTCCTCGTCAAACGCACATATCGCTCTTCCTTCGTCTTCAATAATCATGTTATGCAATATAATACACGTATACATGATTTCTTGAAGTTTTTCCTCGCCCAAATAAGCTGCTGGTTTTTTCAGTATGAACCACCGTTTCTTCAGAGCTCCAAAAGCACGCTCAACATCCTTCCTAGCTCTTTCTTGAGCTCTCTTGAATTTCTTTCGTCTAGAACCATGTGGAGCTGAAAACGACTTAACAAACACAGCATACTCAGGATAGATTCCATCGACCAGATAATAACCATACTTATATGGCGTTCCATGCACTTGAAAAGAAGAATCTGGTGCGGATCCATCGTATATGTTGTTAAATATTGGTGAACGGTTAAGAACGTTGATCTCGTTAATCGAACCAGGAGAACCAAAAAAAGCATGCCAAATCCACATATCTTGTGATGCAACTGCTTCAAGTACCACCGTTGGGTGACCATGATCACCTCGTGTAAATTGCCCATGATATGTTGTAGGGCAATTTTCCCATGCCCAATGGAGACAATCTAAGCTTCCTAGCATTCCAGGAAACCCATGCACACTAGCATGATGAGCTTGCAATTGCAAGATGTCATTACGTGTAGGCTTACGTAAATATTTTGGACCATAAAACTGAATGACAGTTTTGCAGAAAAAATGGAGACTGTCTCGTGCTGTCCTAGCAGACATCCTAAAACTTTTGTCTAACGCATCAGGCGGAATGCCATATGCTAACTGACGAAGTGCGGCCGTGCATTTTTGTAACGGAGTGAAACCGGGGGTACCTCTAGCATCGTAGCGTTGTTGGAAAAAATTGCACTCCCTCGTTACATCTTCAACTATACGTTCGAATAAACCTTTGAGCATTCTGAAGCGCCTACGAAAATAATACCCTTGGTAAGTGGCATTCTCTGCAAAATAGTCTTGCACCAAACATTGGTTGGCTTCTTCACGATTTTTGTACATGTATCTTCGTGTTCTCTGTTGAGAACTTGCAGCTGCGTTGTTACATACAACGTTGTATGTTTGTTCCGCCATTTGAACACACGCAATAGCGGTATCAAAAATAGTCTGAAATTCTTCAGAAGATGAAGAAGATGACATTTTTTGGAGAGTGGTGATTTAAAAAAAAATTGAGAGAGAGAAGATTGTATTGTGAAAAAAATTAAGTTTGATATGTGTATATATAGGAAGGAAAGAAAAAAAACAAAAAAAGAAAAAAAAGAAAAAAAAAGACGAAATTGCGTTCAACGGTCAAGAATTTGACCAACCAATCAAATATCGCGGTCTTCAAAGGCTGCACTGCGGTCTCAATGGCAGGAAACCGCACCCTGGGGGCGGTGTTCCCTGCTGAGGTGGCACCAAGGTGTGGTCCCAAACCGCACCATACCCTCTAGTCTAACGCACAAAAACAATGAAGTAAGCGATGGTTGTGTTGTCATAATGCGCAAAAACGCCCCTGTAGTCATTGCCCACACGTAAGAGTCTTATAAATTTTACCTGAAAATGAACTTTGTATAGTATTAATATTCAGAATTTGCCAAAGAAAACTCAAATGAGCCCACTTTGAAAAATGATTTGAAAGAAGGTAGCTTATGACATGTAAGTAGAAGATATTGGTTTTTTTTGTTGTATCACACTATCACATACCTCCAATTTGATGCGACAGATATGGGACTATTAGAGCATTTCGTCTAACCAAATTTTGTATAGTCTAACCAAATTTTGATGATTTTTTATAAAATAACCCCGAAAATAATCTATATAATAACTATTAAAGCATTAAGTATAGGTCATGTTATAACACCAAATTCATATGTTACCTCAACCATAACATTAAAGGGGAAATGATGTTCTGTTGGAACTTTGTTTTACAAAAATTACAATGTGGGACTTATCTCACATTGGTAGAAGAGAAAACTTTCTCCCACCTTATATGTCTTGTCTCACTCATTTAATCAAATTGATCAAGTAATGGCTTAAGCATATTGGGTTTGGATTGTGGAGTTGGACTAGTCTAATTGGACTCAAAATATGTTAATATCAAAAGAATATTTAGTGGTCAGAAGATGGGCCTTGGGCATTGGGGCTCTTGGGGTCTTCCTGATTAATTAAATAATTTTTAATTACGACATTAATTTTTATTCTTTATTTTTATTAAATTTGTAATTACTGAATGACAGGTTTTGACAGTTATTTTCGGTTTTGACAGTTTCCAACTGTCATTTAACCTATAAATACATGTTTTCATTCATTTGTGAGGGGTTACAAAAATCATTTTTACACCACAAAATTCTCTTTCAAGTTCGTTCTTCCTGAAGATGAAAGGAACATAGAAATTTCATCAGATCCAAGATCACTTCTTGGATTGATTGTTGTATCATCTTGATACATCCCTACCAGGGAAATTTTTGTCTTAGGACCTGCAACGCATACCTCAAGCTGTACAATTTCGTAATTATATTTCCTGTGTAATCATCATACAAGTATGTTTTCTGTAAATTGATTATTGTATATTATATATATTTGAATTTCGTTTGTTTTATTCTTATTGATTTTGTTGATTGTATACTTTTGTCATAACAATTTAAGACAGAAAATTTAAAGTGAAGAATGAATCAAAAATCCATCATCTAAACACATGTGGAAAATACTGAGAAATTCAAAGGCTCAGATTTCCGGAGATGGCAACAGAAGATGTTGTTTTATCTAACAACTTTTCATGTTTCCAATGTTCTCACTGATGATTCCCCCTCTCCTCCCACTGGTGTAACCACTGCAGAAGGAATAACACCACCCACTGCAGCCCAATTGCAAAACACCAAAGGATTGTGGAAACTTAGAACACAAATGAATATAATTGCAGAAATTATATTCTGAATGCCTTGGATGATTCCCTTTATGATATCTACTCTACCATTCCTACTACAAGAGAGATATGGAATCACTGGAAAAGAAATACAAAACAGAAGTGGCATGTTCCAAGAAATTCATGATTGGAAAGTTCATGAATTTCAAGATGGTAGATACCAAATCTGTCCTCAAACAAGTGGATGAAATTCAAGTCATTGCACATGATCTTAAAGTTGAAGGTATGGGTATAAACTTGTAACGTCCCAAAATTCAAGACTAAAAATTTCTTTTAATAAAATATTACTTAAAGTAAAATCGTCGATTCAAAGCATAATCAAAGTAATAGTTTTCAAAACACATGTTCATTATCAGAGTACTACATCCCAGGCTGTCTAAAATATGGTGTGTGTCATGCGATCATCCCGAGCTCCATCATCCGCTACCGGAAGTACCTGAAACCAAAACTGAAAACCGTAAGCACGAAGCTTAGTGAGTTCCCCACCCTACCACATACCATGCAAACATGCAACATACATACTGTCAGGCTATTCTGGGGTGCCTGACTACCCTGTACGGCCATTCTGGGGTGCCGACTACCCGTGCGGCCATTCTGGGGTGCCGACTACCCGTGTCAAGCCATTCTGGGGTGCTGACTACCCATCGGTCCTAACAACCGATCCTCGGGGACTATTTCACCCCTTACTGCTACTAGCACATATATCGTAACATAACATATTATCAGACATATCTGGGGTGTCTGACCTACCCTTCGGTCCTAACAACCGAACTTGGGGACTGGTCCCCTCCTACTACCTCTATCGCATATAACATAACAGGCCAGCATGCAAACATATCATCACATACTGTCAGACGTTTCGGGGGTGTCTGACTACCCTCCGGTCCTAACAACCGAACTCTACTGATGAGCCATGGAACCCCATCCATGCTCCTACTAATAGTAAGATACGGGCCCAGCCCACCCTCACTCCTTCCCTAACTTGGGCCTCGCCCCTGCTCTGCTGCTACTGAGATGTGGAACACCATCCACACTCTGCTATGGGTGAGATACAGGACCTCGCCCACACTCACCTCCCTACCAGGCACATACAAGTATCACACAGACAACAAGTATAAACTATCACATAAGCCATTCCTTGGGCACCCGCCCGCTAAAATTGGACCTCTTCCTGAACAACATACTAGCATACGATGCCTAGGGCTAACCCCCGGGTCTTCTACTCATATCTACATGGTCCGGCATTGTGGTCGTAGACCCATTCACACAAAGGGAAACTCACCTGCACCGGCTGAACTCGCTGATGATCCTACTAGCTGCTGCCTGGCAACTCTCTGAACTCCTGCTCCACTCGCTCCCCGAGCTACCAATATCAATGCAACACTGAGTCTAACTGACCCCCGAAAGACAACCAAGTCAACTCTGGTCAAAGTCAAAGTCCTGGTCAAAGTCAACCTCCCAAGTCAACCCTACTCGCCGAGTCACCCTATTGACTCGCCGAGTTCATAAGTTCAGAGTCCTTTTATTCGCGACTCGACTCGCCGAGTCAGTCCATGACTCGCCGAGTCTACCGATTACCGAGTCCTGACCTGACCAACTCACCGAGTCTCCATTCGACTCACTGATTTGAGTCTCAACACGAAGGGTTTGGGGTTTCGCGACCTGACTCGCCAAGTCCAAGAACAGACTCGCCGAGTCCAAGACAACCTTCAATAGACTCTCCGAGTTGTTCATCCAACTCGCCGAGTTCCTGCCCAACATCATCTGACTCGACGAGCTGTTCATCCCACTCATCGAGTTTCTCCAAATCTTCATGCTACTCGCCGAGTCCACTCAAAGGACTCGCCGAGTCCATTCAGATCTCCCAACATGCAGAGGACTTTTGAGTCATGCAGGGACTCCAAACCATAGATCATTACTTCCAAAGCTCAATCCCCACGTAAAGTTGCAAACTTTACGTATAACTAAAGAGATCTGGGCTCAAAACATACTAGGGTTTGGTTTAAGGACAAATGGGCTTCACCAACTACTCATCTCCTGATGCTTTATGACATATTGGACCATCCCAACACTAGATCTGAAGTTGCAACAACATATCTAAGCCCCTAACTCGAATTAGGTCTCAATCAACCATAAAACCCCAAATCTCATAACAAAATAGATCTAGATGCAAAGAAAGGAAAATGGCAGCTTAATACCTCCAAGATGAACACAAACTGAAGTAGATCTCGGATATACACCTCTCCTTTGAAGCAACCTTCTTGATCTTCAAGTTCCTTTCCAAAATTCCTTCCTCCAAAGCTATATCTCTCAAATGATGGAAGCTCACACGAAATCTAGGGTTTACAGGTTCTCTAGGATGATATGGAGGCTGAGGGAGGGACATAACACCCTTTATATAGGATACAACTCCCGGAATTAGGGTTTTCCTCGCACAGACCAGAATCGCCGAGTCTCCTTGGCCGACTCGCCGAGTCGGTCACTTACTCCTCGACCCAGATCCCGCTCGGACTCGCCGAGTTCCTCCTTGGACTCGCCGAGTCGCCCCTAAAAATTAGGGTTTTTTTCCTTTCTTGGCCTTCCAGATTTTAGGTGTTACAAAACTCTTGTTGGATTATTGTCTAACTCCATAACTATTTTGGTATGTACATGACCCGATTATGAGCATGACCCTTTTGGGTTGCCTTCACCATAGCAATATGTAGGATGAATTAAGGAGAGAAAGGTTTAATTATGATTTATTAATATATTATGAGAATAATATATTAAAGGAGAAATCATATTGTTTAATTAATATTAGTCAAGACTTAATTAAGAATTAATTTTGTGGCTAAAAGTGTCACAATCATGAATTTTTGTGCCTTGTAACTATAATACTTAAGTCAAATTATAAATCCAAAAACATAAGAGCATGTATGATGCTTATTCTATGACAACAAAATTTCAATCAAATACACCATACAAGCATTACAAATGGTCAACAAGCAATTGGAAACCCTAGAAGTTCTTGTTTAGGTCCATTTTGGACTAGGACTTCCTTATTGGGCCCAATGGACCAATAAGCTTCCAATTTGACTATCTTGGGCTTAGAACTCATAAATGGGCTTTAATTGGACCCACTTCCATTTATTTCAACATTTTGGGCCATATTGGGCCTAGAATGAAATAAATTAATTATATGAACCATTTTGGGCCATATTTAACCTTATGTAGCCCTAATAGGTCATAAGAATCATATTTATGGTTATTTGGACCAAACTGTAACATCCCAAAATTTAAGACCAAAAATTTCTTTTTAATAAACATTACTTTAACCAAAGACATCATTCCAAAACATAATCTGAGTATAGGTTTTCAAAACACATGTTTATTATCAGAGTAAACATTCCCAGGTTGACTAATCTATGGTGTGTGCCATGCGATCACCCCGAGCTCCTCCCTCCGCTACCGGAAGTACCTGAAAACAAAACTGAAAACCGTAAGCACGAAGCTTAGTGAGTTCCCCACCTTACCACATACCATGCAAAACACATACTGCACATACTGGGCCACCCCCGCTATCCTGGGCCTCGCCCACTACTTCGGGCCTCGCCCGCTACAACGGCCCCGCCGCTCCAGGCCCCGCCTGGCTTCGAGCCCCGCTCGGATACAGATCTGTTTCACTTAGGCCTCGCCTGTCACAGGGCCTCGCCCTCAGACATGTATTAGCACATAAACATATCACATAACATTACATAAACTAAACATATACTAACAACTCTTGCTCTAAGGCCTCGCCTAACTCTGGGCCCCGCCCGAGTTCTGCTACTGATGAGTCATGGAACCTCGTCCATACTCCTGCTGATAGTGAGGTTCGGGCCCAGCCCACCCTCACTCCTTTCCTAACTTGGGCCTCGCCCCTGCTCTGCTGCTACTGAGATGTGGAACACCATCCACACTCTGCTATTGGTGAGATACGGGACCTCGCCCTCACTCACCTCCCTACCAGGCACATACAAGCATCACACAGACAACAAGTATAAACTATCACATAAACCGCTCCTTGGGCACCCGCCCTCTGTCATTGGACCTCGTCCAAATATCATGCTAGTATACTGTGCCTAGGGCTAACCCCCAGGTCTTCTACTCATAACTACATGGGCCGGCATTGTGGCCGTAGACCCATTCATACAAAGGGAAACTCACCTGATATTGCTGAACTGCTGCTGCTAACCCCTTTGACCGCTACCTGACCACTGACTCCGAACTGCTGCTCCGCTAGCTCCCCGAGCTACCAATATCAACATAACACTTAGTCTAACTGACCTTCAAAGGTCAACCAAGTCAACTCTGGTCAAAGTCAACGTCCTGGTCAAAGTCAACCTTCCAGGTCAACCCTACTCGTCGAGTCACCCTACTGACTCGCCGAGTTCATAATTCCAGAGTCCTTCCACTCGCGACTCTACTCGCCGAGTCAGCCCCTGACTCGCCGAGTCTACTGATTCCCGATTCCTGTCCTGACCAACTCACTGAGTCCTGGCCCGACTCGCTGACTCGAGTCTTGACTCGAAGGGTTTGGGACCACTCGACCTGACTCGCCGAGTCTAAGAACAGACTCGCCGAGCACACGACAAACTTCATCCAACTCGACGAGTTGTTCATCCAACTCGCCGAGTTCATGCCCATCTTCATCCGACTCGACGAGCTGTTCATCCCACTCGTCGAGTTCCTCCTCATCTTCAAGCTACTCGCCGAGTCCACTCGAAGGACTCGTCGAGTCCACTAAGATCCACTTACATGCAGAGGACTTCCGAGTCATGCATGAGCTCCAAACTATAGATCTACCCTCCCCAAGCCTATTACCCACGTAAAGTTGCAAACTTTACGTGTAGAGAGTGAGATCTAGGCAAAATACACCCATAGCTAGGGTTTAGGACCAAGAGGCTCCAACTTCCACCCATTGGCTGATACTTTCTGGGATTACAAACCAAAATAAACATGGATCTGAGGTAGCAACCTCAGATCTGGACCTCAAGCTCAAGATTGGTCTTCAACATGGCTTAAAAGCCCCAAAACTCATAACCAAGGGAAAATCTGAAGAAGAGAAACGAATTGATACCTTCTAATGCTCTGAAATGCTTCCCAAACTTCAGATCCAAAGCCACTCCCTGATGCTCCAAGGATTCCCACCCTTCTTCTTCCTTAAACCCACTCTAAAATGGCTAAAAGCTTGAATGAACACAATGGGGGCTTAGCATGCGGCGTTCTGGGTGCAAGAGGCTGTAAAGGAGCCCTAGGAAGAAGATTAAGATGCTTAAATAGGCTCCAAGCCCCGGATTTAGGGTTTTCCTCGCACAGACCAGACTCGCCGAGTCCACTTGGCCGACTCGTCGAGTTGGTCACTTCCTTATCGACCCGGATCCCGCTCCGACTCGCCGAGTCCTTCCTTTGACTCGTCAAGTCCCTCTTAAATTTAGGGTTTCCTTTACTTTCTTGGCTTTCAAAATCCTGGGTGTTACAACTCTCCCCCACTTAAACTGAACTTCGTCCTCGAAGTTTACCATGGCCCACGCCAACGGTCTGCTTCCAATACCCAACACCGGCCGCCTACCTGCGCTGGTCTTCCACCGAATACTGCACTGAACCCACAGGGGTTCTCCACTTCTTTCCTTGCGCAAATCCCTTGCCTTCCCAAGGCAAGGTCTCATTACCGACTTTTCCTTTGTCACTGTGAAGGTCCTATCCTTCACTAACTCCATCATCTCCCTGCTATTTCCAGGACGGGTCATCACCGTCAACACTCACTGACACTCCTTCCTGCCAACACTTGGTGTCGAGCACCCCTCGACTCAACTAACTGAAGTCCACCATACGCTGCATACTCGCACTGCCACCGACTGGCAATTCAATTATTCCCCGACTGACTTCATGATAAACCGGGACCGCCCTGGTCCCTACCAACCTATCAATGACTGGATCACCGGCTCCCATCGGTAGCTAGTCCCAACACCATCACTGGTCGCTCCCAGCGACTCCCAAAGGACCTCGACCACTTATAACTGCTCAATCAACCCTGCCATCCAGGCACTACAAACTCGGGATCCCCGATCCCCTAACTTGACACTAAGGTCCCAACCAGGTCCCACCTGCGCTGCTAAACTCACGGGCCTCGCCCTCGGGTCTCACCCAACCATACTACTGAGCAATCCTGCTCCCAGGTCTCACCTACACCGCTAATCTCATACGGGCCTCGCCCACGGGTCTCACCCAACTATATCCTGGAGCGGCCTCTCCCAAGGTCTCACCTCTCTAGAGCTATACAGGCAACTCCCTACTACTCTCATCCACTGCCCAAACTGGATCCCTACCTGATCACTAGGAGATAAGGGCCTCGCCCCAACTCCACTAACGGAGCTACCAAGGAATGCTACGGCTTACCCGTAGTCTTACATCACCAACTATTGCCGATGGCTAATACGAAGGCACCCACGTGGCGTCAGCTTCTCAAGATCCTTATTCCGACTACCGCGAGTCCTTCAGGCGATCCACAATCTGAATTCGCAACCATAACTAACCATACCATCCCACGCGCTAGCTGATATGGAGTTTCTCAAACTCCCAACCCTGAAATCCTCAATCCAACAAACGCTGAACTACCTCTCTCTTCCCTCTCGGAGGTCACGCACTCATTCTGAGTATGTGTGCTCCTCCCTGGGCACACCCGGAGAATTCTCCCCCACTTCGATCCTGCTTACCCCTTGTTGCTCAATACTCAAAGAGATCCCGATCTTCGCTACCATTCCATAGCCCATCTACTGAGGAACCCAAGCCTGCCATAGCTAGGGATTTAGACAATCCATCACAATCACTGCACCACTCCGAACTAACGAAACGAACCAAATCCCTCCCAAGCATGCTACAGTTACTGCATCCTTCGAAACCTTCTTCAATAGAGCACATCCCCCCCCCCTAACTCCCATACAATTATCCAAGATATGCAAATGGCATATAACTCGATCACAATCAACCAATCAAAATAAAATACTCATACCGATAATGATGCAGAACCATAACAATGAAATCATGCACAAAATAAAAGAACTGAGAATGGAAATTGCATACCTGCAACGTCCGGCGATGCTCGCGCCTCCAAGGTCGTCATCTGAAAAGCCCTGCTCCCTGCTGCAGGTGCCCCTACCCGGCCCTGACGGCCATCTGCGATCCTCAAGGTTGCAGGGGCGGGTGCCATCACCCGTCCTGCTGAAGACAAACTGGGGCACTGGGCCTTCTTGTGGCCCCGCTGGTTGCAATGAAAACATATCATGTCTGATCCCTGCGCGGCGGTAACAGTACAATCCCTGCTAAAATGACCAGTCCGACCGCACTTGAAGCAGCCAGACTCACCACCGCTACCACTCCTGCACGCGCCCCCGTGCGCCCTGCCACACTTTCCGCACCGACTGCGGTCCTGATGATCCCTCGATCTCGAATCCGATCCCTTGGGCCTTTTGCCCGAACCCGCTGATACCTGAACCTCATCCGGCTTCCTCTTCCGGATCTGCTCCAAATCAATCTCCCTTTCCCTAGCCCGAGAAATCATATCTTCCAGCGTCTTACAGCTGGACCTACTCACGAACTCCCTGATGTCGTCCCTCAACATCTCGTGGTACCGAGCCTTCTTCATCTCCTCATCCGCTACATACTGCGGTACAAGAAGAGCCCTCTCCCTGAACTTGGCGGTGATCTCCGCCACAGTCTCAGTAGTCTGCGTCAAATCCTGAAACTCTCGTGCCAGCTGCTGCACCTCAATAGTCGGTGAAAACTCCGCCCTGAACCTGGCCGAGAAATCGCTCCAAGTCATCGCGTCCAACGCGGCATCATCCCCCAAAGCATGACCAATCTCCTCCCACCAATCCCTCGCTCTGTCCTTCAGAAGACAGGAGGCGAGTCTAACCTTGTCCCCCTCGGGACACTTGCTTGTACGAAAAGCGTTGGCAACATCAGCCAACCATCTGCTGCTAGCAATGGGGTCCCTAGCCCCATGATAGTCTGGTGCCCCGCAGGCTCTGAACTCTCGAAATGTCAAGGTACGCGCCCCCATCAATGCCATCATCTCAGTACGGAAGGCTCCCAGCCTCTCCTCCAAGATCTCCAGCATGCCCTCCTTGACCGTGCCAAAGATCACAGGAGTCTGAGCTAGAATACTGCGCGTAACCTCAGCTGATATCAACTCCCTCATCCGCTCCTCGAGCTGCTCGGTCCCTGAACCCGAGGCTGATCCCTCTCCGGCGCCTGATCCGCCCGCTGGTCTCTCTCGCAATGTCACCATGCTGAAAAAATATACCACAACCACAATCAAAATACTCATCACAGATACGAGACCAAACATGCCCTACCAGGTTCCCGGTCTTGCCTCTGCCCTTCCTGAATCGAGTACGGATCCTCTGCTTTCAGTAGTACGGGCCCATACTACCTTCCACATCTATCCGTACTTTCCTCAGGAATTGCTTTGACTCCACCAGGTCCCTTAACCACTCATACTGCTCCCAACTCTATCTCATCCTAGGCTTACCCTAGGGAAACCTCTGACTCAACTCGAACCAGTCCTCAGCCGCTGAAGGTCTCCTTGTGATGCCAATTAGCCATCACCTAGATACCATCACATATGACGAGGCTCAGATAATCCTTCAAGTAAAAGACTCGTCCCTACAACGGTTGGACTCAAACGAGAGCTGCGCAATAGGGCCAAATCCAGCACTCTGAGATTATTCAACCCTGATCACATGTGACGTGACGTATCCACCTAATGGCTAACTCCCATCACTTAAAATCCCATAATGCACAAAGCAAGCAGCATTCGGACAAGGGGAAAATCTAACCACAACATACTCAACAATCATATCCACATAGCAAGAATCTGAACTAGTATACCACACAAACTCATAAACTCAGGCATAACCTAAACAGGCTATCCTACTACTGTCTATTCAGCACTATCATGCGACTCAAAAGCACAAATAACAGGCACATAAGGCATCATTCCTAGATCCTTAGTCCTATTCTAGCATGCTGTTCTATCAACTAATAATCATAACATAAACTTGTATGGGTATTTTGGGGTACTTACTTGAGCTCGGTTGATTGCATGCACCACACCTCTTTTCTCTTTTCAAAGTTCTTTTCTTTCTAAATTCTTTTTGCTTTTCTAAAACTGTTTTTCGTTCTCAAAATTCTTTTTACAAAACTGCCTTTTCACTTTTGAAAACTTTTTATCCGACCCCTCAGTTTGAGTTCAGGCACACCCGAGAGCATGCCCGAATCCCTCAAACCAAGGCTCTGATACCAACTTGTAACATCCCAAAATTTAAGACCAAAAATTTCTTTTTAATAAACATTACTTTAACCAAAGACATCATTCCAAAACATAATCTGAGTATAGGTTTTCAAAACACATGTTTATTATCAGAGTAAACATTCCCAGGTTGACTAATCTATGGTGTGTGCCATGCGATCACCCCGAGCTCCTCCCTCCGCTACCGGAAGTACCTGAAAACAAAACTGAAAACCGTAAGCACAAAGCTTAGTGAGTTCCCCACCTTACCACATACCATGCAAAACACATACTGCACATACTGGGCCACCCCCGCTATCCTGGGCCTCGCCCACTACTTCGGGCCTCGCCCGCTACAACGGCCCCGCCGCTCCAGGCCCCGCCTGGCTTCGAGCCCCGCTCGGATACAGATCTGTTTCACTTAGGCCTCGCCTGTCACAGGGCCTCGCCCTCAGACATGTATTAGCACATAAACATATCACATAACATTACATAAACTAAACATATACTAACAACTCTTGCTCTAAGGCCTCGCCTAACTCTGGGCCCCGCCCGAGTTCTGCTACTGATGAGTCATGGAACCTCGTCCATACTCCTGCTGATAGTGAGGTTCGGGCCCAGCCCACCCTCACTCCTTTCCTAACTTGGGCCTCGCCCCTGCTCTGCTGCTACTGAGATGTGGAACACCATCCACACTCTGCTATTGGTGAGATACGGGACCTCGCCCTCACTCACCTCCCTACCAGGCACATACAAGCATCACACAGACAACAAGTATAAACTATCACATAAACCGCTCCTTGGGCACCCGCCCTCTGTCATTGGACCTCGTCCAAATATCATGCTAGTATACTGTGCCTAGGGCTAACCCCCAGGTCTTCTACTCATAACTACATGGGCCGGCATTGTGGCCGTAGACCCATTCATACAAAGGGAAACTCACCTGATATTGCTGAACTGCTGCTGCTAACCCCTTTGACCGCTACCTGACCACTGACTCCGAACTGCTGCTCCGCTAGCTCCCCGAGCTACCAATATCAACATAACACTTAGTCTAACTGACCTTCAAAGGTCAACCAAGTCAACTCTGGTCAAAGTCAACGTCCTGGTCAAAGTCAACCTTCCAGGTCAACCCTACTCGTCGAGTCACCCTACTGACTCGCCGAGTTCATAATTCCAGAGTCCTTCCACTCGCGACTCTACTCGCCGAGTCAGCCCCTGACTCGCCGAGTCTACTGATTCCCGATTCCTGTCCTGACCAACTCACTGAGTCCTGGCCCGACTCGCTGACTCGAGTCTTGACTCGAAGGGTTTGGGACCACTCGACCTGACTCGCCGAGTCTAAGAACAGACTCGCCGAGCACACGACAAACTTCATCCAACTCGACGAGTTGTTCATCCAACTCGCCGAGTTCATGCCCATCTTCATCCGACTCGACGAGCTGTTCATCCCACTCGTCGAGTTCCTCCTCATCTTCAAGCTACTCGCCGAGTCCACTCGAAGGACTCGTCGAGTCCACTAAGATCCACTTACATGCAGAGGACTTCCGAGTCATGCATGAGCTCCAAACTATAGATCTACCCTCCCCAAGCCTATTACCCACGTAAAGTTGCAAACTTTACGTGTAGAGAGTGAGATCTAGGCAAAATACACCCATAGCTAGGGTTTAGGACCAAGAGGCTCCAACTTCCACCCATTGGCTGATACTTTCTGGGATTACAAACCAAAATAAACATGGATCTGAGGTAGCAACCTCAGATCTGGACCTCAAGCTCAAGATTGGTCTTCAACATGGCTTAAAAGCCCCAAAACTCATAACCAAGGGAAAATCTGAAGAAGAGAAACGAATTGATACCTTCTAATGCTCTGAAATGCTTCCCAAACTTCAGATCCAAAGCCACTCCCTGATGCTCCAAGGATTCCCACCCTTCTTCTTCCTTAAACCCACTCAAAAATGGCTAAAAGCTTGAATGAACACAATGGGGGCTTAGCATGCGGCGTTCTGGGTGCAAGAGGCTGTAAAGGAGCCCTAGGAAGAAGATTAAGATGCTTAAATAGGCTCCAAGCCCCGGATTTAGGGTTTTCCTCGCACAGACCAGACTCGCCGAGTCCACTTGGCCGACTCGTCGAGTTGGTCACTTCCTTATCGACCCGGATCCCGCTCCGACTCGCCGAGTCCTTCCTTTGACTCGTCGAGTCCCTCTTAAATTTAGGGTTTCCTTTACTTTCTTGGCTTTCAAAATCCTGGGTGTTACACAAACACCACTTAACATAATCATGAAAAAGGCTTAAGCATACAAGGCCCAAATTCTTTTCTATTCCTCCCTAATTCTCGGCCCAAGCCCATGTAAAAAGGGGAGAGTTGACTTCTCATGGCCACCTCATTTTTACATTATGGTTTTCCATGCATCTTATCTCATATTTCCATGCACATATCACTTCAAGATCTATCTCTTTCCCTCTCTCTTGCATTCGGCCGACTCCAAACACACACACACACACACAATTCTCCCACAAATCTCTCAAAGAAACTCCCTCCACTCTTCATCAAGATCTCGAATTTTAGAAGGTTTTTCAAGAAGATATTTCCACAAATTCTTCATCTAAGGTAAGATTATGCTTGGATCTATGATCTAGATTCTTTGTTTTATCAAAAATCTCTTTCTAATCCATGCAAAAATCATGATCACTCTTTTAGAAACTCCTTAAGTTCGAAATCAACAAGGGAAGACTTGTTAGAGCCAAAAACAACATCAAACTTCTTCCAATCTTCTCCAAAACCGAAACCCAACTCAAGGTGAGCTTCATACCCCCTATTTTTCGGTTTTTATAAGTTTTGTGGGGGGAGAATACAAGCAAATGTGTAGATCTATGAGTATATGTATGCTTTGTGTGATTTCTATGCTTATATATATGTTCTTATGTGATCGTGGTGTTGGATCTAGTCAAAAAGAGCTTAGAAACCGAGATCTACAATATGTTGAATGAAATAAGTACAACTTATATTATTTCATACAAATCAATTCTAGAAAAATAACCAAGTTGGTTAATATGAACATCTTTGGGCTTAAAACCCATTTTTGGGCTCAAAATGCTAAAAATATAAAACTAAAGGGCCCAAAATGACAAAATACAAATTCTGAGGGTTGAGATGAGTCAAAACAGTTTAAAAATGTATTTTCTGAAAACTTACTCTTTTGAAGGACTAAAATGTGAATTTTTAAACATAATGGGCCAAAAATTAACTTTTCGGCCCAATAAAGCCCAAATTGCGAGATTTTTAATTTGGAGGGGCTGAAACTGCACTTTTCTGTAAAACAGGGGACTACTAGTGTACCAAGTCCATTTCAAGGATTAAAAATGCTTTTCAAATTTAAAAGGGACCAAAGATGCAAAAAATTTCCATTTTGGGCCAAAATTGTAAAAATTGCGAAAATAGAGGTTTCAACCGAGAAAACTTCATTTTGAGGGGCTAAAACTGTTTTTCAAGTAAATTTGAGCTGAAAAATACCTTTTCAACAAGTTTTGTTACTAAAGTGTCAAGAAAAATGGTTTAAGGACTAAAATGAAAATTCTTTTATATAAAGGGTTAAAAGTGTAAATTTATCCAAGAAAGGGCTTCAAAAGAAAATTTCTAATGTTTTAAACAATAATTCCTTTAAGATAAAATACGAGTACCACGACTACCGGCGAAACATAATACACCTTCAACACCAAAAATCGTTACCAAACGATTTGATTCGGTATCGAATCAATAACAAATCAAAAATCAATACACGACGACACTCCAATACACACGCGGAAATTACGGGAAGTCAATACACACGTGGGAATTCACCAGACGTCGATACACTATATTTGGGCCCGAAAGTTTCAAATCGTGCTTGTTGGGCCTAGCTAGCCCAATGACATGATCTTTAGGCCCGAAGGAAATGCGCTTACATGTTGTTGGGTCTTATATGACCTAATACCGTGTAAAAGGACTTTCAATAGCTTTTGTGCTGTTGGGCCCCAAGGGCCCTTTGGCACTGCTAGTAAAGTCGAGAAGTCAAATGTGAGTCGGGCCAAGGGCCTTTCGCATTCACGATAGCCTTTAACGACTCATGGAATTAACGGGGGCTTCGCACCCTCTTTTCTTCTTAGGTTGTGGGGCTATGGGAAGTCAGGGTGGTTGGATTAGGTGAGTAGTAAAGACGACGCCTAAGGGATCGTTTGTATAGTTGTAAGCTAGTCATTTTCATTAATGCGTGATTATAACAACTCACCACCCATAATTAATCCGGTGTCACCTGGAATCATCGAATACACACGTCGCAATGGTATCACAATATATAAACGCGTAATTTAAAGTATTAGGAAAACATCGGGTTTTCCTAAGGATTTCAACACTTACACCTACGTGATGCATACCAAGTATAACAATTTTTCACACTTATAGAAATAAACAAGCATACTTACGGATCTTCACACTTTTTCTTACTTACAATAATCTTTTCAGAAAATATCGGATTTTCTGGTTTTCTTTTTTCAAAACAATACAAAACATTATGTTTCAAACATTACTTATGAACTCACTAACATTTCATATGTTGACGTTTTTCAAAATACTTGTATTCTCAGGTAACAGGTAAATCGAAGGAAAAATGTACTCGATGATGTCTTGTTGTTTGTTTAACTAGTATCGAACAATCTACTTTTTGGGAATGTAATGTTTTGAAACAATGTACTAAATGTAAACACTACCAGTTGTAATATTTCAATGCATGGTGATGAATGATGTTATGTTTCATGTATATTCATTGTGATGGTATTCAATTGAGTCACAACAGCCCTCGGACGTTTTCGCCGTCTGGTTCGGGGGTGTGACAAAAAGAGATTAATTAAACTTAAGGGACTTATTGTGTAATTATAAGATAATTACATAGATGGGCTAATGGACACTATAGAAGTTGGAGTGGACGAATTCTATGGGGAAACACATTAGAAATCGTCCAAGGCTTCTAAAGAGGGAGTCCAAGAGCTGCTTAGGGCTTAAGCAGTCAGATTAGAGTTTCCTAGCTGTAACCCTGATAGTAAGCATATATAAGGAACCCTTATGGCCCCAAAGACGTGGTGAATACTTCCTTTAGGGTTTCCAGCCGTTTTTGGTGCCTCCTCTCTCCTCCCTCTTCATCCAAGTTGCTTAGTGGTGTTTATGACTCCATTAGAGGTGCAACACTTGAGGCACTAAGCTTTCTGAAGCCAAGGATTGATTGTTATTGCTATATTACAATCAAAGGTAAGATCTAAACCCTAATTTTAGTTATAGTTTATTAGATCTAGGGTTTATGGCTTTGGATTATCAATTGCATGTTCATTAGACAAACTAGATCCAAAGCTATTAGGGTTTGCATGTACACCATAGGAATGATGTATTGCTCAAAACCCATCAGTGGTATCAGAGCCTAGGGCTGTTTGTTGATGAATTGATGCTTATTTGATAGTTTATTACCTGAAAAAAAAAAAAAAAAAACGTTTTTTGCACCTTCTGCTTGACTGACTCGACGAGTCCAGTCTCTGACTCAGCAAGTCCAAGGGTCTGGCAGCGTTTTTTTGGCGATTGTCTTGCTGTTTTGACTTGGGATACTTACCATAAATGTTTTTAATTAATAAAATCCAATTTTTATTGATTTTGGGTGAATCTCTGATAGGTGCATTTTATGCACCTATTTTGCATGTTTATTTCCGTCTTTTTATAGCATTTTACTTCATAATTCTTGCATTTAGTTGATTATTAGGGCAATTGCATATTTCATTAAGAATGTCTGGTACTTCACTATTTTTGATTTATTTTACAGGAATTATGGAGCATGGAACGTGGAGCTTGGATGCATGGAGCTTGGATTCTTGGAGCTTTGGAGCATGCAGAGAAGATGAACCGGTCATTCCATGGAGGAAAGCATGAAGACATAACCCGAGTCATTGTTGCGTTATCATCATAGCAAAGGACTATGTTTGAAATGCGGTTCTTGTCACACTGATACGAGTCGTGTTTGTCCTTTATCATCTCATATTTGAGCAACATGACTCGTGGTGAAGCTAGATTGAAGATGGAGTCAACAGTGAAGACGTTTTGGAATTTTAGCAAAAAGCATGGGCCATGCCAAAAACACATGGTCAAGACAAATGGCCATGCCAAAAACACATGGGCAAAAGGCATGGACATGCCAAAAACTCATGGCCTCATGGCATGCACGTGAACATTAATTAAAACAGGAGGAGACGCCATTTTAAAAGGGAGAACGGTTTTTGGGAGCAGTTTGGGCGATCTAGGGCAATTTTAGGAGATTTCTCAAAGCTTTTGAGAAGACCTAATCATTGCAAACATTTTTTATTTCATTTTAGTAAGCATTAAACATTTCAATTCCATCTTTATTCTTGTTTGATTTGTTCTTAGACATGTGTGGCTAAGAAACCCTAGTTTCTAGTTCTTGTTCAAAACATTTTGATTGCTTGACTTGAAGCATATGATTTGATGTTTGATTTGTGATTTTATTCTAGTGATTATGTTTTTGTTTAAACTAGAACCCTTAAATTTGATTTATGTTTGATTGGCCACTTTCATTAATTGAATTTTTGTGTAGTTAATTAACTTTTAGGGCACCTAATCATTCTATTAAGTTAATAATTGGTAACAAGCAATAAGTTTTCTTATTGTAAAACATATATCACATGTTTTCACACTTTCGGGCGTATGAGAAGAAATGAACATTGTTGGGAAGCTTGTACAAAACTTAATGCAGTTTTTCAATACAATCTAAGAGCGTGTTTAGGTTGAATTAGTAAAGCTAAGTCTAATCAAAGAGCGTGTTTTGGTTAGATAATTTGGCAAGCGAAAGGTGTTAGAGCGTGTTAATCCCTTTCAGTACCAACTTAGAATAGCAATCACAAATTACATCAAGTCATAATCAAGTTAAACAACAACATTGAGAATTAGAACTGGAAACACTTTTACAAATTGTTTACAAATCTGTTTTATTTTCTGCA
Organism: Lactuca sativa; assembly: GCF_002870075.4. Lineage (NCBI taxonomy): Eukaryota > Viridiplantae > Streptophyta > Magnoliopsida > Asterales > Asteraceae > Lactuca > Lactuca sativa. The sequence goes on from NC_056624.2 coordinate 200,466,049, forward strand.
TGTTTTTAAAGTAGATTGTTATTTTTTTATTATTTGACTTTTGCAAACAAAACCCTCATCTGTGATCAAAGTACCTTGTGCAAAAAGGTATAGACTTTTGTCTCGTGTCTCTGTGGTTCGACCTTGCTTGCCTTGTACTACTTTTTAGTGCATTAAAGCAGTGTAATTGGAGTCTGTTGTACTCCTATTATTTGTTGGGTTTGACACTCCTAACAATATCCTTACCAAAATAGTAGATAATTACCATTTAATTAAATATTTGTTACCTTATAATATAATGTTTAATTATTTGAGTTATTTGATAAATTATCCTGCAAGAAATTTGACTAAGTCAAAATTAGATAATTGCCTTATTTGAATTGTTGATCTAGAATGTTCTTGAAAAAAGTTTCAATTTTCTCCCTATAAGTTTTATAGTTTAAATTTGAACTTAAAAAGTTTTGTTTTTGAAATTTAAATAGTTAAACCCTAATGTTTTGAAATGTTTCAAAACTTGCCCTCAAGTTTTGGAATTTAAAATTTTTGATTGATAGTTTAATTATGTAATATTTAAATCCTAAAACCCTAGTATTTTGAAAAGTTCAAATTACATCCACATGGTTTTGTTAAGTTAATTAAAAGTTTAATTAAAAGAGAAAGTTAATAAAACCACCTAGTATTTTAAAAGTGTAAAATACACCCTATACAATATATATATATATATATATATATATATATATATATATATATATATATATATATATATATATATATATATATAAGTAAAGAGTCAGTCTTACTGTTAGTAGGCCTCATTCACGAAGCTGGTATATAAGGGGTGTTTAAGGAAATTTCCTATAAAATGGCGATTGAATGGGTATCCACTCTTACCCACCGCACTCTTGACTAGTGGAGGGTCGTTAGTCGAATGGGTAGGATAGGACATAAACCTTCCATTATAAGTATAATGAAGTACAAAGTAACTACATGCTTTTACAAATTCCCAAATCATAGTTACTTTAGGCAAAAATGTGAAATTGTATGCTAGTCCATGGAATTACACTTTGTACCCTTGTCGAAATGTTAGTGGAGCGTGTGTGGTTAACCAGCACACTAATTGAGATTGACATTGGTTGCGAAGGGTGATTCGATGTCTGTCATAGATCAATGGAGTGTGTGTGGTTAACCGGCACATTGATTAGGTGAGCATGACATTAAGTGCACCATGTAGATTCGTATGGTTATCCACACCTTATGTGTGATCCTCGGCATCCCAGTCACAAATGAAGGGCATAATCGAGATTAAACATGCCATTGAAAAGTTCAATGAATCTCAAAAGATCTAGGAGTTTCAATTCATTTAAAACTTAAATTTCTTTTTTGTTTTTCATGGTGGAAATTGGTAAATCGTCATTTACCTACCTTCAAATATTCTGCAACTAGATTATAGCATCCCTCTTCTAGGTTGTAGAGTATTGTGTTAGATCCTAGCCTTGATGTTTCATTTGGGTGTTACATCAAGGATTCTGATCAACTTGACTTGAATTTATCCCATTTTGTAGATGTCTGAATCTAACAATGGTCTTCCCAAATCCCATGGACCAAGTTTTCCAAATGGAGATGATATTCCACGATATGATCGAGGAACCAGAGATCATGCTTCACTTCCTCCACCTCCTCCAATTATTCTCCCTAACCCACAAGTTCAAAGCTTGAAAAGTTCAAGCTCACTCAAACCCTCTTGGCAAGTAAACACGAAGATGGGAAACTTGTGTGTGCACACGTATTAGAAATGAGGTCACACATTGATAGGTTAAGGATGTTGGGTGTCGAGATTTCAGGTGAGTTGGTTGTTGAATGGGTTCTTCAGTCACTTCCTGAATCATATAGTGAGTTCGTTAGAGAGTACTATATGATAGACCACGACGTGACCCTCATTAATTTGACTTATTTGCTTATAGCTGCTGAATCAACAATGATTTAACATGCTGGTCAAGCAAATTTGTATGGCGAATCAAACCCCCAAACTTCAATGGACACTGGCAACATTGGAAGTCCAGAAAGGACTAAGTATGAGATTGTCCCATGTGTTGTGCCAAAGGAGTCCATTTGCTTTTTTTGCCAAGAGAAGGGGCATTGGAGACGAAGCTGCCATGTCTACCTGAGAGATCTAAGAGAGGGGAGAGTCTAGTGTTATGACTCTTCTTCAGGTATGAAATCCACTATCTAGCTCTTTTAAGTTCCTATTATAGATTCTTAATACATTATGTAATAAAATTACATTTTGATGTTTTTGTTGGATCAAAGAAAATAGAGGAACCTTAAGGGAAGAAGTGAGCTGAATTTGATCGTGAAGAAATGGATTTCGATCGCATTGCTTGAAGATTGGATTCTTGAGCTACTACTTGGAGTTAGAATAGATTGCTATTAAATATGTAATGGCATAGTTTTCAGTTGAACTGCATTGTAAGGACAAATTTTCCGCAATAAAATAAATTTTGATTTTATCTAATTTATTTATCCTTGCAATGGTGTGTATGAAAAATTGATGTTTAAATTGTTATTAGCGATAATGGATTTGATTCTTAATTAGGTTATTTTGTGGAAATGTCAAGAATTTACCAAATAGGGAGAGTTTCTCTTCGCCCAAGTTTCAATTGCAGAAACTTGGAATCATACAACTTGGTTGTGTGATGAATGAGAAACTTCATATTTGGAAATTAGACTAATTATTTGACAAAGTGTCGAGTGAAAGGACTAGGAGATCAAGTACAGTAGGTTGTGTGTTGATCAAGTCCACCACAAGAGTGATAAAGATTTTCGTCATGATTTACTAGAGTTTAGTAAATATGGTTATACTTATAAGATTAAATATAATTCTGAGTTGATTGAAAAGGTTTCAATAAATAGCATAACGAATAAGAAGAATCAAGTAGGCAGAAAGATAAAAGTTTCTCTATTCTAAGAAGAAAGGAGAGTACCTTTTATTGTGTTTTATGATAAGTCTTAATGATTAAGAACCATATCCCAATTGATCCTCTAAGTGAGTCTTAGTACATTTGTATGTCTAAGAAGAGGAATCGGGAATTGTGGAAATGGTTAAATCAAGAAGTCAATCATACTTCGTTCCAATATCGAATCTTAGAGTCATACTCCAAGATTGTGAATTGAGTGACACGTCTTTAGTAGGTTTATAACACTCAACAAATGTGGAATTGGAAAAAGTCTTCTTATTCCTGCACATTTGAAATTGGTAAGTTGTGATGTCTTGCAGAAGACAAAGACCAACAAGAACCAATTGAGATAAGTGTTAGTCTTGATAGGATGTCGCACTAACTCTTGAATATTTGTTTTGTCAATAAAAGTTCCTTCACAAAGAGAATCATATATGTCAAGAAGTCAGTGGGAGTCTCAATTGTCTTGAACTAATCAAGAATAAACCGATAGTTAATCACTAGCACACGACTTGAGGTTGGCGACCTATTGTGTTGACATAATTTTGTTTCTGTGCCATTCCAGATTAAGTCAACTATGCAATATGAGTTCTATGAGTTCTCAATTGGATTGAATAAAGGCAAGACACCCTGATCAACGGAAAGTACATTAAGGTGAGCTGCTTAACAACCTGGAAGCAGTGGTGGGCATTCATGCTGCCATAAGGCGAGAAATCAAGATCGAACAAGTTCAATATGTATGAGTTGGATTTGTCACAAACATTGTCTTATGATTGTTTTTATGACAAATTCACATGGATAGGAACACATACACTTTAAAATCTAAGTGTCATAAGGTTTCCCTCCTTCATGAAAATTATTGTAAGGAAATGCTTTCACTAAGAGAGATTTTAAGAAGATTGCAATTGTGAAAATTGTATTCTCAAATTCGATTATGATTACGACATCCCTCTTCATAGTTCGAATTGTGAGATTTGGCAATTAGTTTGAACATTTGGGACTTAGTAACATAAGCTCTGAAGTTGTTTAGACACACATGTGAGCTTTCTAAGGAAAAGGTGTATGAGTTTAAGAAGCTTAGATAAAGGCTTATCAAAGCATCAAATATTTAGAAAAATGAACTTAAGGAATTCAATAAGCATTGTTTTCTAAAAGTTCAGATGTTTTCTAGATATATGTCAAAGCTAGTGGGAGCATAAGTGTTATGCTTGTATGGTAATAATCACCGTGTTAGTGGGAGCATGATTATTATTTCAAGTATTGCAAGTTAGCAATATTAATTATAGAAAACAAGATTCACTTTGTAGAGTTATAGGGGTTGAAAAGTTGTTTTGCTATAATTAAGGGAGAGAATAGTATACTTCATTTCAAATCTTGTAACATCCCAAAGTTCAAGGCCAAAAATTTCATTTTTAAATAAGTTATTACATAAAACCATCAGTGTAAAAACATTCATAATAACACCTCATGTCAAACCAAATTGTCGGTAATCAAAACATATTATCATAAAATAGTATCAGAGTGTAATCCCAAAGATCTCATGTGCGGAAAACATAGTGTGATGCGCTGCGATCAAGCCGGTTCATTTCTTTTGAAAACGAGTACATGAAACCAAAACTATAAACCGTAAGCACGAAGCTTAGTGAGTTCCCCCATCATACCATATACCATACAGTATACTGTCAGGCAATTCTTGGGCGCCTGACTTACCCAGGTCAAACCATTCTGGGGTGCTTGACGTACCTAGGTCAAGACATTTTGGGGTGCTTGACGTACTCGTCGGTCTATTTCACCCGACTACCGGGGACTATTTCCCCTACTACTACCACATAAACACATAGCATATCATAATGTTTTGTCAGACAATTCTGGGGTGTCTGACTTACCCAGGTCAAGCCATTTTGGGGTGCTTGACGTACCCGTCGGTCTATTTCACCCGACTACCGGGGACTATTTCACCCCCACTACTACCACATAAACACATATCATGCTAGCATATAAACATATAAGGTAATAGTATTCCTAGGTGAATATCACAAAGACAATCACTTAACATACAACTCCTACTGGTGGGCCAGAATTGTGGCATTTGACCCACCGCTACTGGAAGGTAACCCACCTCACACTGCTGAAGTCCCGTAGACACAATCCCACACTTGCTGAAGTCCCGCAGACTCAACCCCAGCTGTTGGATGACAGATTCCCGAACTGTCAACACCAAAACAACACCCAATTAATAATTGGGTCCCAACACATCACCATAATACATACTTGGATAATTACTACATTACCCCAGACTTGGCTTATTTAAGCCCAAGGCCTAATCCATAGGCCCAAAGCCAACTAGGAATCAAAGCCCAACATATGGCCCGATTTTCCAAATTAGGCCCAAGCCCCTTACATGGGCCTTACCCTCGGCCCATTAAATTATTCTAGTCCAATTACTTGACTTTGGATGGCCGATTAATAACCCAACCATCAAGGCCCAATAGAAAGGCCTAACAATAAACCCAAATGAAATTAGGGTTTCTCATAAAATGATGATTAGGGTTAAGTTTCCTACTTAACCCGTTAAGGACTTAATCCATTAAGTCCCACATGGCCTTAGGTTAATTTGCAATGATTAATAATTAATAATTTAAGTTCATTAAATTATTCTGTTGTGCTCCCGCTAAGTCCCAAATTAGGGTTTCATGGCATTAGGGTTTTCCAAACCCTAATTAGGGTTTCCAACCCATCTTAGCCCAATAGGCCCGATAGTTAGGTCCTTAAGCCCATTAGGGTTTCTTAAGGTCAATTAGGGTCCATTAGACACATGTTTAGGCTTTAATGTCAATTAGGGCTTCATTAGGCCCAATAGGGTTTCACTAAGACCATTAAGGCTTCTTTAGGCCCATTAGGGATTACAAGGTCCATTAGGGTTTTAGTCCCTTGTCCAAACATCCAAACCAAAACACAACAGCAATGAGGCACACCGCCTCCCGACACGGCGGCCGGCGGCGGCAGCCACCACCCTAAGGTGGTGGTTTTTCAATTTCTTTTATTATTTCATTTCCAAATTACAATTACAACCCAATAAATAAACACACTAAACGGAATAAACACACACAACCACCCTATGGTGGCCGGTGGTGGCAGAAACGGTGGCAACCACCACCTTGAGGTGGTGGCGGTGGGTTTTCCGACCATGATCACTCCAATAATCCTCACAATACAACAACTACATGAACACTCGACTACATACCCATGAAATAACGCACACTACTCGGACTTGAAGCAGCAGCGCACTCGAACTCATGAGAAACACGAACATGGCAGTGGCGGCGACGCGAGGTGGTGGCAACGGCGGCGCGTATGACGTCAAACAGCTCGAGCTAAACGAAAATATGAGATGAGGTTGATCTTACCAGGGGATTATGGTTGCTCGCAACCTTCTCTTCGTCGTTCATAGCTCCAACTTCAATCTCGATAGTCCTCTTGGACGTTCACGGTGTCACCGACAACAGGGCTGTGGTGGTCGGCTCGAGCTCACAACCCCCTTGGCTTCGCCGGCAAGGAGATCGATGGTGGCTAGAAGGTCTCTCATGGTGGCGGCTAGTGAAGCATTAGGGTTAGGCATGTTTAGAGGAAAACGGAAGGGAAGGGAATGACGGGTTTAAGTCCTGTGTTCCTTTCAAACTTATGCTTACTTAACACATTTAGTCCCTCACCCTGCAATCTTTCCCAATTCAAGGTTGCAATTTACAAAACAGCCCCCAACATTCAAGATTCATCATAATTCAAGTCCCAGAAGTTACCATATAGCCCCTCCATGACAAATCCTTTTCAAAATAAGTCCCATATTTTCCTTTTTAACCCACTCCATGGAAGTCCCTTACAAATTAAGTCCCATAAATGACCAAACAACCCTCAATATCTTAATTATGACATAATCAGCCCTTCCACCTCATTTTCTTTTAAATTAAGTCCAAATAATTACCACGGAGCCCCTGTCTTTATAAATAATTATAAATTGAGTCTGGAACTCACACTTTTAACCCCTGACTTCTAAAATTGTAACAATTAGCTCTTCAAGACCAACCTTTGATATATAGTTATTTATTTTAGGGCTTTTATTCGTTCACTAATTTATTTATTTAACTAATAAATAAACGGGTGTTACAAATCTAAAGGCTTAGATTGTGAAATTTTAATCAAATTTAGTCAAATATATATGAATGTTGTGTTGGAATAGTTCAACATGAGGAAATTCTATATATGGAAAAGATAATTGCATTCTCAAAATTTGGTTATGATTACGAAATCCCTTTTCATAATCAAAATTGTGAGAACATGGCAATTAGAAATATTATAGCAAAAGACTAGTAAAGTATCACATGTTTATATAAGATGAATCGTGTCCCATACGCTTCGGGTATAGGATCGATTGCATATGCTATAATGTTTGATCATTCTAAAATTTTCCAAACGCTTAGGGCATTAAGAGGGAAAAGGGACTAGAACGTTTTTTGACTAAAATATTTAAACAACTACCAAAGGACGATCTAAAGTTCGCCAACGATTTGTTGCTTGTGAGTAGTTGGAAGTATAGTGTTGGATGGGCCATATCGACATTATTATGAATAGATAAGATTCTATTAAGAATAAGTTGTCGTATAACAAATATAGAAATGTTTCCATATTGGGAGTTGGAAATTAAGAATTTATGTCTAGATTAGAAAATTTTATGCAAAAGGATGTTCAAAGGAATGTACTTTGAGTGAGAGACATCACATCTATAGAATTGTTTGTAACAATTTTTGATAGAGTTCTTGTAATTTCATTGGCCAAGTCTTGGTGACTTTTGTGCTATGATTTTGCGAAATGAACGTTGCATAAAATGTTGCAATCTAACATATTCTAGTAGTGGCGAGAACCTTGTGTTCTTACACTAACGATGAGGATTAGGAATTGTGAAATGAGTATCATTGGAAAGGTTTTCAATTGATCTATTTCACAAAGCATGGACCATAGGAAACATAGTGTGCATGCTTGGAGCATGGGACAACTATTGTTGTAATTCAAGTAATAAGTTGATTTTCTGAAACAGTAAACAATGAATAATGAGTAATCAGTATGGTGTTTAAATAAAAGTGTTTTATTTACGCTCAAAAGTTTTGGGGCCATATATGATTAATATTATTATTGCGTTTCACTCTGCATGTTTTGACTTTCAGAATAACTAGGTTATTCAAACATCCACATTCGGTCATACGTTGGGAGTAGGTGTGAAGGAAGACTATCATGAATCTATCTCTAGATTGTCTAAAGTGTTTAGACATATCACGAGATTGTTGTAGAGTTCATGAGTGCTTTGATAAGATTAGAGTATTGGATCAAACCCACACTCACTTGAATCACTTCATGGATTTTATCACGAGTGATTGTGAGACGATAATATTGTATATTCTTGAAACCAAGACGTGTGAGTTGTTATTTGCTGGGCGATTGCACATTGATAATAAGTAAACACACTAGTAACTTGGTGTTATAAAACTTATTGGTGTGTGTGATTCGATCAGTAGGTGCAAGCGAGCATTTGAGTCAAAGTTTATCCATTACTTTTACCCAAAGTGGGATAAAAGTGATATATGTGGGCCCCTCGATGATTTAGTGATGACATCTAAGCGCTTGGCCAGGCCAGGACTAAGTTGATGTGTTCAATTGTAGTCTGTTGTCAGTCATCATAAATCGGAAGTCGGGAAACAATATAGAGAGAATGATCGAAATTCATGTCTTGTGTCTATACGATATCTTGAGAATGGAGGAATATATAATCCCTTATCTAAAGGACACGCTATCTGATTAGATCAGAGTTGACAGTGGCTTTTGAAAGCTACGATTGTTGATCAGGTTCTTAAGTTATGCAAAATAGCTATTAGACTTATCCAAGTGGGAGACTGTTGGATTAGTGTCTAAGTCCATAACTATTTTGGTATGTACTTGACCCGATTATGAGCATGGTCCTTTTTGGTTGCCTTCACCATAGCAATATGTAGGATGAATTAAGGAGAGAAAGGTTTAATTATGATTTATTAATATATTATGAGAATAATATATTAAAGGAGAAATCATATTGTTTAATTAATATTAGTCAAGAATTAATTAAGAATTAATTTTGTGGCTAAAAGAGATTAATTAAACTTAAGGGACTTATTGTGTAATTATAAGATAATTACATAGATGGGCTATTGGACTCTATAGAAGTTGGAGTGGATGGATTCTATGGGGAAACCCATTAGAAATCGTCCAAGGCTTCTAAAGAGGGAGTCCATGGGCTACTTAGGGCTTAAGCAATCAGATTATGGTTTCCTAGCTGTAAACCCTAATAGCCAGCATATATAAGGAACCCTTATGGCCCCAAAAACGTGGTGAATACTTCCTTTAGGGTTTCCAGCCATTTTTGGTGCCTCCTCTCTCCTCCCTCTTCATTCAAGTTTCTCAGAGGTCTGCGCCAAATCCTGAAACTCCCGTGCCAACTGCTGCACCTCAATAATCGGCGAAAACTCCGCCCTGAACCTGGCCGAGAAATTGCTCCAAGTCATCGCATCCAACGCGACATCATCACCCAAAGCATGACCAATATCCTCCCACCAATCCCTCGCTCTGTCCTTCAGGAGACAGGAAGCGAGTCTGACCTTGTCCCCTCAGGGCACCGGCTCGTACGAAATGCGTTGGCAACATCAGCCAACCATCTACTGCTAGCGATGGGGTCCCTAGCCCCATGATAATTTGGTGCCCCGCAAGCCCTGAACTCCCGAAATGTCAGGGTACGCGCTCCCATCAAAGCCATCATCTCAGTACGGAAGGCTCCCAGCCTCTCATCCAAAATCTCCAATATACCATCCTTGATCGTGCCAAAGATCACAGGAGTCTGATCTAGCATACTGCGCGTAACCTCGGCGGATATCAACTCCCTCATTCGCTCATCGAGCTGCTCGACTCCTGAGCCCGATCCTGATCCCTCTCTGGCGCCTGATCCGCCCACTGGTCTCTCTCGCAACGTCACCATGCTGAAAATATAGTACATTCTCAATCAAAATACCGATCACTGCTGCGAGACCAAACACACTCTACTAGGTTCCCGGTCTTGTCTCGGCCTTTCCCGAATCGAGTACGGATCCTCTGCTTTCAATAGTACAGGCCCATACTACCTTCCACATCTATCCGTACTGTAACGCCCGCAAATCCGGGCTAGTCAAATTAGAGGCAATAGGGGTCGAAAACGACTTTTTTACAAAAGATTATTTAGAATAAATAATCTTAACCAAGTTGTAGAGTATGTTACAAGGTTTTCGTACATATAAAGAACGCCGAAATCCGAGTTATAACAAAGAAGTTATGACCCGTTGAAGTTTCGCGACGGAACCGACACGATACCGGGAAGCGTAAATAGTGAATTTACGATAGAGCGAGATTTAGCCTTAGCGATCTAAACGAAAGTCGTAGAATATGTTAAACTAAGAACATCGATAAAAAGAACGCCCAAATCTGACTTCGTATGAGGAAGTTATGATTTTTCTAAGATTTAGCATAGCAGTGCACAGCCCGAAATCTGAATTTTAGATCGGTCGATTTTTAGCCGATGGGATCTAAATGAAAGTTGTAGTAATCGTAAATACCAACGCGTGGATATAAAGAACGTCGATAATAGAGCTCGTATGCGAAAGATATGGACGAAGCTTAGTCCCTACTTTTCGAGCGCGGCGAATTCGATACAGTTTTGTAAATCCTAGATAGAATGAGAATTAGTCAACGAGGTCTAAATGAGAGTTGAAGATCTCATTAATAGGAACTCAACGGTAAAAAGACAGACAAAAACGGAACTCGTATGCGAAAGTTATGGACGAAGCTTAGTCTCTACTTTTCGAGCGCGACGAATTCGATACAGTTTTGTAAATCCGAGATAGAATGAGAATTAGCTAACAAGGTCTAAATGAAAGTTGAAGATCTCATTAATAGGAACTCAACAGTAAAAAGACAGACAAAAACGGAGCTCGTATGCAAAAGTTACGGACGAAGCTTGGAGACTACTTTACTATACACTTCCTATAAATACAAGGGTGAACTCCTCATATTTTCTTCACACCATAAGCCTTTCTTTCTCTCTCTAACTTCTCTCTAACCTCCCTAAACCCCTCCTAAGTCTAGGGAACCTCCCTATCACGAGAAGAAAGCCCCGGAGCGCCCGACGGCTCCGAGAAGAAAAGCTTTCGGCTCGGAAACGCTGCTTCAGCGAAGCCCGGTTTTTAATAAAAACCCGTTGTAAGTGAGCTACGCCTATAGTATATTTAATATAGATTTTATTTAATTATAGTAACATTGTTAGGACCTTAAAATAATTATTTAGGCTATTATTATGAGTTATATTGAGTGTTATTTAACGCTTATATAATAGTAATAATAGCTAGACTATTAAATTAGTCTCGTCAAGCGTTAGACTAAACTCTAGTGGTAATGATACTAGGTTTCGTCAAGGGATAATTGTTTTAAGAGTAACGAAGTGTTGTCCGAGTGCCGACTCACCACCTTTCAGGTGAGTGCATAGTCCCTTTCATCTTACACATAGATATGAAGTATATTATATAAACTACGTGCTATGTGTGCATATTATCTGAATACTTGCTGTCTATGCTGGTTGAACGTTTTATACATGTTTTAAAGGACTTAAACTGTATACGTATCTTATATATACGAAAATGTTGGGTATGAGATGGGTAGATGAATGATGAGAGACAGAAGATGACGTGATATACATTGGCAGCTATAGACTTAGTGCCTATGCGACAAACACCGGTAGCTATGGACTTAGTACCTTTTAGACGTTGGTAGCTATGAATTTAGTACCTGTTGGGAATTGGTAGCTATGGACTTAGTACCTATTAGTTAGACGCTGGTAGCTAAGGATTTAGTACCTGTAGGAATTGGTAGCTATGGACTTAGTACCTGTTAAACATTGGTAGCTATGGACTTAGTACCTATTAGATAAAGACTGGTAGCTATGGATTTAGTACCCGATGAATAGACTATAGCAGCTATGGAATTAGTGCTTTATGAACGAACATTGGCGGCTATGGATCTAGTGCCAGTCCTATAACCCTGGAAGTAAGGGACTTCGGAATAAACGAATGCAGGATAGATGACTCTTAGGTTAAATCCTTAAAGAGTAAATAAGATAATGGGGATGGGTAATTGGGTTGATTGTTTGATTGAACATAATAATTATATTATTGTGGGTTGAAAACCCTATGTACTCACCAGGTTTCCCAACCTGACCCACTCAGTTTATGTATATCACAGGTGACGAAGTGAAGTGACATTACACTGAGAGATTTAAAAGAGATGTAGATCACTAGTGTAAATCATTGTAAGTTCTGTTTATGCTTATGTTTCAGTATTAACGATGACATCCCAAACATTTTAAAATGAAATAAATACGTTTCTTCGAAAATGTTTTAATAACGTATTTACCATGTTTTTCTGGGAACAAATTCAGCAACCTTTTTATAAAATGAAGTACTCTGATTTTTATAAAGCATAAACAAAATCGGTCTTTTCTGGCCGTGATTTTGGGGATGTCACACGTACTTTCCTCAGGAATTGCTTCGACTCCACCAGGTCCCTTATCCACTAATACTGCTCCCAGTACTATCTCATCCTAGGCTTACCCTAGGGAAACCTCTGACTCAACTCCAACCAGTCCTCAGCTGCTGAAGGTCTCCTTGTGATGCCAATTAGCCATCACCTAGATACCATCACATACGACGAGGCTCAGATAATCCTTCAAGTAAAAGACTCGTCCCTACAACGGTTGGACTCAAACGAGAGCTGTGCAATAGGACCAAGTCCAACACTCTGAGATTATTCAACTCTGATCACATGTGATGTGTCGTGTCCACCTAATGGCTAACTCCCATCACTCAGAACCCCACGATGCAAAGAGCAAGCAACATTCAGACAAGGGAAAATCTAACCATAACATACTCGAGCAATCATATCCACATAGCAAGAATCTGAACTAGCATGCAACACAAACTCATAAACTCAGGCGTAACCTAAACAGGCTATCCTACTACTGTCTAATCAGCACTACTATGCAGCTCAAAAGCACAAATAACATGCACATAAGGCATCATCCCTAGATCCTTAGTCCTATTCTAGCATGTTGTTCTATCAACTGATAATCATAACATAAACTTGTATGGGTATTTTGGGGTACTTACTTGAGCTCGGCTGATTGCATGCACCACACCCTTTTCTCTTTTCAAAGTTCTTTTCTTTCTGAATTCTTTTTGTTTTTCTAAAACTGTTTTTCGTTCTCAAAATTCTTTTTACAAAAATGTCTTTTCATTTTTGAAAACTATTTATCCGACCCCTCAGTTTGAGTTCAGGTACACCCAAGAGTATGCCCGAATCCCTCAAACCAAGGCTCTGATACCAACCATTCTGGGGTGCCGACTACCCGTGTCAAGCCATTATGGGGTGCTGACTACCCATCGGTCCTAACAACCGATCCTCGGGGACTATTTCACCCCTTACTGCTACTAGCACATATATCGTAACATAACATATTATCAGACATATCTGGGGTGTCTGACCTACCCTTCGGTCCTAACAACCGAACTTGGGGACTGGTCCCCTCCTACTACCTCTATCGCATATAACATAACAGGCCAGCATGCAAACATATCATCACATACTGTCAGACGTTTCGGGGGTGTCTGAATACCCTCCGGTCCTAACAACCGAACTCTACTGATGAGCCATGGAACCCCATCCATGCTCCTACTAATAGTGAGATACGGGCCCAACCCACACTCACTCCTTCCCTAACTTGGGCCTCACCCCTGCTCTGCTGCTACTGAGATGTGGAACACCATCCACACTCTGCTATGGGTGAGATACAGGACCTCGCCCACACTCACCTCCCTACCAGGCACATACAAGTATCACACAGACAACAAGTATAAACTATCACATAAACCATTCCTTGGGCACCTGCCCGCTAACATTGGACCTCGTCCTGAACAACATACTAGCATACGATGCCTATGGCTAACCCCTGGGTCTTCTACTCATATCTACATGGGCCGACATTGTGGCCGTAGACCCATTCACACAAAGAGAAACTCACCTGCACTGGCTGAACTCGCTGATGATCCCACTAGCTGCTGCTCGGCAACTCTCTGAACTCCTGCTCCACTCGCTCCCCGAGCTACCAATATCAATGCAACACTGAGTCTAATTGACCCCCGAAATACAACCAAGTCAACTCTGGTCAAAGTCAAAGTCCTGGTCAAAGTCAACCTCCCAGGTCAACCCTACTCGCCGAGTCACCCTATTGACTCGCCGAGTTCATAAGTTCAAAGTCCTTTTATTCGCGACTCGACTCGCCGAGTCTATCGATTACCGAGTCCTGACCTGACCAACTCACCGAGTCTCCATTCGACTCACTGATTCGAGTCTCAACACGAAGGGTTTGGGGTTTCGCGACCTGACTCGCCGAGTCCAAGAACAGACTCGCCGAGTCCAAGACAACCTTCAATAGACTCTCCGAGTTGTTCATCCAAGTCGCTGAGTTCCTGCCCAACATCATCTGACTCGACGAGCTGTTCATCCCACTCGTCAAGTTTCTCCAAATCTTCATGCTACTCGCCGAGTCCACTCAAAGGACTCGCCGAGTCCATTCAGATCTCCCAACATGCAGAGGACTTTTGAGTCATGCAGGGACTCCAAACCATAGATCCTTACTTCCAAAGCTCAATCCCCACGTAAAGTTGCAAACTTTACGTATAACTAAAGAGATCTAGGCTCAAAACATACTAGGGTTTGGTTTAAGGACAAATGGGCTTCACCAACTACTCATCTCCTGATGCTTTATGACATATTGGACCATCCCAACACTAGATCTGAAGTTGCAACAACATATCTAAGCCCCTAACTCGAATTAGGTCTCCATCAACCATAAAACCCCCAAATCTCATAACAAAATAGATCTAGATGCAAAGAAAGGAAAATGGCAGCTTAATACCTCCAAGATGAACACAAACTGAAGTAGATCTCGGATATACACCTCTCCTTTGAAGCAACCTTCTTGATCTTCAAGTTCCTTTCCAAAATTCCTTCCTCCAAAGCTATATCTCTCAAATGATGGAAGCTCACACGAAATCTAGGGTTTACAGGTTCTCTAGGATGATATGGAGGCTGAGGGAGGGACATAACACCCTTTATATAGGATACAACTCCCGGAATTAGGGTTTTCCTCGCACAGACCAGACTCGCCGAGTCTCCTTGGCCGACTCGCCGAGTCGGTCACTTACTCCTCGACCCAGATCCCGCTCGGACTCGCCGAGTTCCTCCTTGGACTCGCCGAGTCGCCCCTAAAAATTAGGGTTTTTTTCCTTTCTTGGCCTTCCAGATTTTAGGTGTTACAAAACTCTTGTTGGATTATTGTCTAACTCCATAACTATTTTGGTATGTACATGACCCGATTATGAGCATGATCCTTTTGGGTTGCCTTCACCATAGCAATATGTAGGATGAATTAAGGAGAGAAAGGTTTAATTATGATTTATTAATATATTATGAGAATAATATATTAAAGGAGAAATCATATTGTTTAATTAATATTAGTCAAGACTTAATTAAGAATTAATTTTGTGGCTAAAAGTGTCACAATCATGAATTTTTGTGCCTTGTAACTATAATACTTAAGTCAAATTATAAATCCAAAAACATAAGAGCATGTATGATGCTTATTCTATAACAACAAAATTTCAATCAAATACACCATACAAGCATTACAAATGGTCAACAAGCAATTGGAAACCCTAGAAGTTCTTGTTTAGGTCCATTTTGGACTAGGACTTCCTTATTGGGCCCAATGGACCAATAAGCTTCCAATTTGACTATCTTGGGCTTAGAACTCATAAATGGGCTCTAATTGGACCCACTTCCATTTATTTCAACATTTTGGGCCATATTGGGCCTAGAATGAAATAAATTAATTATATGAACCATTTTGGGCCATATTTAACCTTATGTAGCCCTAATAGGTCATAAGAATCATATTTATGGTTATTTGGACCAAACACCACTTAACATAATCATGAAAAAGGCTTAAGCATACAAGGCCCAAATTCTTTTCTCTTCCTCCCTAATTCTCGGCCCAAGCCCATGTAAAAAGGGGAGAGTTGACTTCTCATGGCCACCTCATTTTTACAGTATGGTTTTCCATGCATCTTATCTCATATTTCCATGTATATATCACTTCAAGATCTATCTCTTTCCCTCTCTCTTGCATTCGGCCGACTCCAAACACACACACACACACAATTCTCCCACAAATCTCTCAAATAAACTCCCTCCACTCTTCATCGAGATCTCGAATTTTAGAAGGTTTTTCAAGAAGATATTTCCACAAATTCTTCATCTAAGGTAAGATTATGCTTGGATCTATGATCTAGATTCTTTGTTTTATCAAAAATCTCTTTCTAATCCATGCAAAAATCATGATCACTCTCTTAGAAACTCCTTAAGTTCGAAATCAACAAGGGAAGACTTGTTAGAGCCAAAAACAACATCAAACTTCTTCCAATCTTCTCCAAAACCGAAACCCAACTCAAGGTGAGCTTCATACCCCCTATTTTTCGGTTTTTATAAGTTTTATGGGGGGAGAATACAAGCAAATGTGTAGATCTATGAGTATATGTATGCTTTGTGTGATTTCTATGCTTATATATATGTTCTTATGTGATCGTGGTGTTGGATCTAGTCAAAAAGAGCTTAGAAACCGAGATCTACAATATGTTGAATGAAATAAGTACAACTTATATTATTTCATACAAATCAATTCTAGAAAAATAACCAAGTTGGTTAATATGAACATCTTTGGGCTTAAAACCCATTTTTGGGCTCAAAATGCTAAAAATATAAAACTAAAGGGCCCAAAATGACAAAATACAAATTCTGAGGGTTGAGATGAGTCAAAACAGTTTAAAAATGTATTTTCTGAAAACTTACTCTTTTGAAGGACTAAAATGTGAATTTTTAAACATAATGGGCCAAAAATTAACTTTTCGGCCCAATAAAGCCCAAATTGCGAGATTTTTAATTTGGAGGGGCTGAAACTGCACTTTTCTGTAAAACAGGGGACTACTAGTGTAACAATTCCATTTCAAGGATTAAAAATGCTTTTCAAATTTAAAAGGGACCAAAGATGCAAAAAATTTCCATTTTGGGCCAAAATTGTAAAAATTGCGAAAATAGAGGTTTCAACCGAGAAAACTTCATTTTGAGGGGCTAAAACTGTTTTTCAAGTAAATTTGAGCTGAAAAATACCTTTTCAACAAGTTTTGTTACTAAAGTGTCAAGAAAAATGGTTTAAGGACTAAAATGAAAATTCTTTTATATAAAGGGTTAAAAGTGTAAATTTATCCAAGAAAGGGCTTCAAAAGAAAATTTCTAATGTTTTAAACAATAATTCCTTTAAGATAAAATACGAGTACCACGACTACCGGCGAAACATAATACACCTTCAACACCAAAAATCGTTACCAAACGATTTGATTCGGTCTCGAATCAATAACAAATCAAAAATCAATACACGACGACACTCCAATACACACGCGGAAATTACGGGAAGTCAATACACACGTGGGAATTCACCAGACGTCGATACACCATCTTTGGGCCCGAAAGTTTCAAATCGTGCTTGTTGGGCCTAGCTAGCCCAATGACATGATCTTTAGGCCCGAAGGAAATGCGCTTACATGTTGTTGGGTCTTATATGACCTAATACCATGTAAAAGGACTTTCAATAGCTTTTGTGCTGTTGGGCCCCAAGGGCCCTTTGGCACTGCTAGTAAAGTCGAGAAGTCAAATGTGAGTCGGGCCAAGGGCCTTTCGCATTCACGATAGCCTTTAACGACTCATGGAATTAACGGGGGCTTCGCACCCTCTTTTCTTCTTAGGTTGTGGGGCTATGGGAAGTCAGGGTGGTTGGATTAGGTGAGTAGTACAGACAACGCCTAAGGGATCGTTTGTATAGTTGTAAGCTAGTCATTTTCATTAATGCGTGATTATAACAACTCACCACCCATAATTAATCCGGTGTCACCTGGAATCATCGAATACACACGTCGCAATGGTATCACAATATATAAACGCGTAATTTAAAGTATTAGGAAAACATCGGGTTTTCCTAGGGATTTCAACACTTACACCTACGTGATGCATACCAAGTATAACAATTTTTCACACTTATAGAAATAAACAAGCATACTTACGGATCTTCACACTTTTTCTTACTTACAATAATCTTTTCAGAAAATATCGGATTTTCTGGTTTTCTTTTTTCAAAACAATACAAAACATTATGTTTCAAACATTACTTATGAACTCACTAACATTTCATATGTTGACGTTATTCAAAATACTTGTATTCTCAGGTAACAGGTAAATCGAAGGAAAAATGTACTCGATGATGTCTTGTTGTTTGTTTAACTAGTATCGAACAATCTACTTTTTGGGAATGTAATGTTTTGAAACAATGTACTAAATGTAAACACTACCAGTTGTAATATTTCAATGCATGGTGATGAATGATGTTATGTTTCATGTATATTCACTGTGATGGTATTCAATTGAGTCACAACAGCCCTCGGACGTTTCCGCCGTCTGGTTCGGGGGTGTGACAAAAAGAGATTAATTAAACTTAAGGGACTTATTGTGTAATTATAAGATAATTACATAGATGGGCTAATGGACACTATAGAAGTTGGAGTGGACAAATTCTATGGGGAAACCCATTAGAAATCGTCCAAGGCTTCTAAAGAGGGAGTCCATGAGCTGCTTAGGGCTTAAGCAGTCAGATTAGAGTTTCCTAGCTGTAACCCTGATAGTAAGCATATATAAGGAACCCTTATGGCCCCAAAGACGTGGTGAATACTTCCTTTAGGGTTTCCAGCCGTTTTTGGTGCCTCCTCTCTCCTCCCTCTTCATCCAAGTTGCTTAGTGGTGTTTGTGACTCCATTAGAGGTGCAACACTTGAGGCACTAAGCTTTCTGAAGCCAATGATTGATTGTTATTGCTATATTACAATCAAAGGTAAGATCTAAACCCTAATTTTAGTTATAGTTTATTAGATCTAGGGTTTATGGCTTTGGATTATCAATTGCATGTTCATTAGACAAACTAGATCCAAAGCTATTAGGGTTTGCATGTACACCATATGAATGATGTATTGCTCAAAACCCATCAACTCTAACTTTCTTTTTGGTTCAATCATTGAAAAACTTCCTCCTTCTTGGAAGAATTTCAAAGTTATCTTAAGCACTTAACTGATGACATGAGTTTTGAGCAACTTGTGTTGAGAATTCGTGTGGAAGAAGATAACAGATTGAATGAGAAGGCAGATGCAAATTCCTTGGAACCAAGTGAAAACTTTGTTGGAGAAGCAAGTACTTCAAGGACAAAGCACAACAACAAGAAAAGGAAGCAAGGCTCCAAACACTCTTCAAAAGATGGCAAAACTCATGGCCCTAACAAGAAGAATTTCAGTTCATGTTATGTTTGTGGCAAAACTAGATACAAGGCCAAAGATTGCAAATTCAGGAGGGGTCAAGGAGGAAATAATGGAGGAAACAATGGAAACAATGGTGACAATTATGGTGGAGGAAATTCTGGTCAAACCAACATGGTTGAATCACCAAATCAGTTTGTTGGTGTGATTCAAACCAACATGGTTAGCAATTGTGTGGATTAGTGGATTGATATTGGAGCCACAAGGCACATTTGCAACTCCCGAACCATGTCTTTTACATACCAGAAAGTCTCGGATTCTGAACCAATGTTTATGGGGAATGACTCTACTGAAAAAGTTGAAAGAAAGGGAAAAGTGAAGCTACAACTGACTTCTGAAAAAGAACTTGTTTTATGTGATGTATTGCATGTTCCTGAAATTACTAAGAATCTGATTTCTGGTCCTATTCTTAGTAACAAGGGATTCAAACTTGTATTTGAGTCGGATAAGTTTGTTCTCACCAAGGGTGGGATGTATGCTGGAAAGGGATACCTTAGTGATGGTCTCTTCAAAGTCAGTGTCTTACCTTTGTACTATGGTGTTGAAACACCAAACAATGATGTAACCAATGTTAGCACTAATGCAACAATGAGCACTACTATTCCCCTCTTCTATGTATATGCATGATCCTTCATTTTTATGACATTCTCGTTTGGGACATGTCAATTTTTGTTTTATTCAAAGAATGGCAAAACTTGGCATGTTACCAAAATGTTCATTAGACAAAAACCTAAAATGTGAGGTTTGTGTGGAATCAAATTTTTCACAACATCCTCATAAATCAGTTGAAAAATCTAATAAAATACTTGGCTTAATCCACTATGATTTATGTGATTTTAGAGTAACACGTACAAGAGGAGGAAAGAATTATTATATTTCTTTTATTGATGATTGCAACAAGTATTGTTATATTTATTTATTAAATACCAAGGATGAAGCCTTGAATTCTTTTAAGAATTACAAGGCTGAAGTTGAAAATCAACTTGACAAAAAGATCAAAATTCTTAAGTTTGATCGAAGAGGAGAATATGAATCCAAAGACTTTGCTGAAATTTGTTCTTTAAATGGTATTATACATCAAACAACTGCTCCATATAATGTTGTATGATATACAAATGCTCCTCGTCACAATGTCTGAAGATATAGAAAGATTTGTCAATATAATGGACATCATCGAAGAAGATCAACAATAGAAGAACGAGTGCAAATATCATATATTGTGTGCAACCTAATTAAGAGCTACATGAAACTGTTTGAAAATCATGTAGATATTGTTAGTTTACACCGTATGCAAGTTCAGTTATCTTGGAAATGAACTCTAAATATAGAAAATATAATGTCATTTTAAACTTAAATATTTAAAATAGTATGCTTTTCCAAATGACACGATTTTTCATTTGCATTAGGTAAACCAACCTTACAAAAGCTATTACATAGTTAAATCCTTTTACACGAATTTGGAAATTGTAAGAGATACATATTTTGTTCGCGGTCGATAAAACCTCCTTTAATTTTAACAACATATATAAGACTCTTCTACCTAAAACTTTTCAATTTCCGCATTCACACCTCGAATCCACATCTCAACCTCTTTGAGTTTTACCAAGTTTCGGCCATTTGCCATAACTCTACTCGGACCAATCTGGTTCTAATAATTCGGTGAGTCTCCGGCCAAAAATCTAAAACAATTTAATTTTTTTAGATCAAGAACACACACACATCCATTCTTCAACTTAATCTATTCAAGAACATACACACACTCATGATGCTCCAATCCAGAAAATCGAGCCTCTTTCTTTCTGCTCACAAAAAGAAAATCAAACCTGTGTTTTTTTCCCTTGCTCTCAATATATTGGATGAGAAGAACAAACAAACTCCAAATTGAACATCTTCTTCCTAGAAATTGATGCGGGTGTTCTCGAACATCTTCTTCCCAGATTTCGATTTTGAAAACATGTGTGAGTTCTTGAAAAGAAATTGATGTGTGTTCTTGAACAAAAATCGTTGTGTGCGTTTATATTTTTTTTAGAAATTAAATGGTCTTCAAGGTATGTGTGTGTGTTTATCGTTTCATCTTCTTCACAAAAATCAAAAATCGATGTGTGTGTGTGTGTTCATCGTGTTCATCTTCTTCACATAAATCAAACGATCTCCAGAAGTGTTTGTGTGTATGTGTTCATGCTCGAACATCATATTTGGGTTTATTGAAGCGATTTTCAGATTTGTGTGTGTTCATGTTTGATTTTGAAACAACAGTCATACACTCATTTGATGATTATGTATGTTTGTGTTCATCACAGATCTTGAGTTCATGAGAAAAGATAAGAAAGAGAGAGGGAAGAATAAAAGCCTTGAATCTGAAAGATATCTTATGTGTATGTTGTGTGTTCATCTTCGTCAGAAAATCATAAACGTCAGAGACTCGCCAAATAAGATGACCAAAGCATTGTCGGAGTCGTCAAATATGCTAAAAACCAGCTAAACCTCCGATAGCAGGTCATAAGGATGTTATTTGAATAGTTCAACAAGCTCAATAGGAAAATATGATGAAAAAAAAACGTAATGACTAAATGTATATAATTCAAAAAATATATTATCCTTTTAAGTCATTATTCCTTATGAAAACGGAAACAAAAGAAAATTAGTATAAAAATACATATGATAACAACATAAAAAAAAAAAAAAGTAAAGAGCTAGTAAAGAGCCAAAACGATAAAAATAAAAATAAATGTAATTACAAGAACTCACATAGTTACAAATACAAGATCCAAACCAAAAAGGAAACAATTTTTTTTTCAATGCGTGTACGATTGTTATTTATCCATGTGCGACACAACACGACTCATCGAACAACACAGACAATGAGGATGGGGAGTGTCAAGTGTGTGTCGTTTTGTTAAAAGATTTTATAATGAAAACAGAAACTGTCAGTTTAAAAAATCACAGGACTAATTCTATAAACTATGTAACTGTCAAGGGACTGGTTTTGTAATTTCCGCTCAGAGAGATTGACGATATCAGAAGCCAGCAAGAAAGAAGACGTACATATCACATTCAACGAAATTACGCAGGGACGCGTCCCACAGTCGGAGGATAAGAAGACGCAAGATCTCTCATTGACTTTGTTCCTTCTCATAGTAGGTCATCTGCGTCTGTCGAATTGGGGATTGAAATCCGAAGAAACCCCTAAAATCAGCGAAAGTTTTGAAGTAATTCAGCGATGAGGAGAGTGTTCGGCGTTAAGAAAGACAAGGAACCGCCTCCTTCCCTTAATGACGCCTCTGATCGGGTACTCTCTCTGTCTATCTCATTCGATTATGTTTGATTTCATGTTTAATTTGATCGATCATTGTATATGGGGTTATTATTACGCTTACTAATTGGGAATCCTAAATAGGTAGGGGTGAAACCAATATTTCAAAACAGCATAATACTTTGATAGGCTAAAAAATCCTAATTCCTCTTTAAAGCCCTTATTTACTTATATAAGTTTTATCCATGTAACATAGATTCCTGTATAGTATGCATTATGCAATCGGCATACTATTTTGCATAATAGTTGTGATCCTCATCATGGAATTAAAATTTATATCATTATATGATCATATCTTGGCATCTTATGACATGGGAATGAGTCATAGTATGAATTGATTGCGTTTCAAGCTTATATATCTCCATGCTTTATATCGATCAACTGAATTATGTTCCAACAAACAAACGTAAACAATATTATATGTCATACACCTTCAGTGCTGATAATTAATACAAACTCTAAGTTGATCCATCACCATGGATTATCTACATTAAGTGTTTCTTACAAACTCTAAGTATCGTTTCTTAAAATGTATGCCTGATAAATTTGTATAACTTGTTTTAGATCAATAAAAGAGGTGAAACAGTGGATGAGAAGATCAAAAGACTTGATGGGGAACTTGCTCGATACAAGGAACAGATCAAAAAGACCAGACCAGGTCCCGCTCAAGAAGCTGTGAAGGCTCGAGCAATGAGAGTTCTTAAACAAAAAAGAATGTAGGCTTTGAATATACATACATCATATATATGTGTGGATATGTATTTGCTTATGTAAATTAATATACAATCAATCTTTAATGATTCTTGACAGGTATGAAGGACAACGTGACATGTTGTACAATCAAACATTCAATCTGGATCAAGTTGCATTCGCTTCAGAAGGGATTAAAGATGCTCAGCAAACAGTATGTGTCACAGTTATTAAGCATTTTGTTCAAAGACTTATTTATAAATTTTGTATCTTGCAGATGACAGCTTTGAAATCAGCAAACAAAGAGCTGAAAGGAATGATGAAGACTGTGAAGATTCAAGACATTGATGTTAGTATAATTATTTATGAATGTTGTTGTTTTGATAATTTCTAATTACTGACCAATCCATTTAATCTTGTTTATGTTTAGAATTTGCAAGATGAAATGATGGACATGATGGATATAAGCAATGAGATACAAGAATCTCTTGGTAGAAGTTACAGTGTGCCAGATGATATTGATGAAGATGATCTCATGGGTGGTAAGCACAAATTTATTATTATTATTATTTTATTTTATTTTTTTTTTAAATGTTAACTTCACTTTATCGAAATGTTTCAGAACTTGATGCTTTGGAGGCAGACATGGGTCAAGAAACTGAAGGTGAAGGGGTGCCTTCATATCTTCAACCTGATAATGAGCCTGATCTGAATGAAGAACTTAATCTGCCTTCAGCTCCAAGTGGACATGCAGTGCCAGCTGGCAGAGCTAACAATCAGGTAACTTTTAAATACAATCAGCTTCAAGTGATAATTGATAATGGTAATTTATGTGTTTTTATTTTTTTATTTTTGTTTAATTTTACAGGCTGTGGATGAATTTGGTTTTCCTGCTGTCCCTCATGCATCTCTTCGTAGTTAAGAGGTTTATTTTTTAAGGTGGATTAGGGTCAGTATTGTCTTTTTACGTCTCTTAAGTCTTAACAATAGTGTGCATAATTTGAACATGATACTTGCTGTCACTGCTTGGGGATGTATATGATTTGTTGGCACTTTTTAAGTAATTGATGCTTTATTCATGTAGATGCCTTTGGTTGAAGTTTTGCATTTGGTTTTTGGTTTAAAATTTAAGTTTTATAATATTCCTATAAATTTTTTTTTATATATTTCTTATGTTGGAAAATGGGAAAGAAATTTGTTATTCTTTTTCTATTGTTTTGTACAATATTTTAAACCGTGAAGTTGTTGGAATATTTAATAAAATGGTGAAGTAGTCTTTGTAAATAGACAAATATACAAACAAAATATAAATAATTAAATTGAAAAAACTCTCCTATTGTGGGGGCACATTAATCCTTTTAATGAAAAAATTATAGAAAAAAATTTCTTCTATTGTGGTTGCTTTTGCATCGGCTTTAAATCGTCTCCTTAACATTTTAGGTTATGCAACAACATTAAACCATTTGTAAAAAATTTAGTTAAAATTCAATCAAATGTAATAATATTAAAACCTTTGTAGACAAGTTAGTTAAAAATTAACAAAATATATCGACAACTATTGTATTGTGTAGGTTTTTGAGTAATATATTTTATAAATGATTTATGATTGTTTTATTAAACTGAACTGTAAATGAATTTACCTAGGAGAGTCATCATATAATTTGACTTAATTTTTTGTTTTAAATTTATAATTGTATATACAAAATAGTAGTTAATGAATCATAAAATACATGGCAAATTTCATAAAACGCAACTTATTATATGCATGTTGTTGAAAAAAAAACCTTATATTAAATACATGACAGTTTAAACATTCCCTTTTTTATAATGAATTCTTTTAATAAGAAATTTATAATATATTATGATTTTCCTAACTTTTATAGTTTTATTCTTAAAAGTTAAATATATTGTTATTTTATGATGTCAGTTAGGGGATAAAGTTAGTTTGGGTTTCCACATGACTGATTACTGAATACTGACGACCCCTACAAATTTGGGAATGGAACATGGGCGGATGGGTGTGTTGAATGTTGAGTGTTGTATTTGTATATTTAGCAATCTTTTTTCCTGGTAATATATACAAGCCATTGAAGTATTGCCATTGTTCTTCATTTTTATAACACTTATTTTTGTGTGTGTGTGTGTGTGTGGGGGGGGGGGGGGGGGGGGGGGGGGGTAATCATATATTCGACATAAACATTAAAAATACTTTTATCTTCATAGTTATATTAATTATATTATTTCTTTTAATTATCACAAATAACTATTTTAAACCCAAAATAATAACAAATATACCAATAATTACATGCTGCTATATTCATTGAAAAATGTAGCTTTAAATCTGCAACGCTAGTCTATACTTGTATATGTTTATCATGAGAATTGTTATTAATAAGTGAGTTTTATTCAACATATAACATTTTTTTGAGTTATTATACTTATATATGTTTATCATGAGAAGTATTATTTTATTTATTCATAATGGCCGTTAGGTAGTTTAAATTTAAGATTAAATGTAGTTAAGTTCATTTACTTTTTTAGAATATCAATACACTTTAATATATTTCTAAATTATTTTTGAATTTCATCTATGTCCGGACTTGAACCCTCAAACTTATGGAAAGATATGATTGTTCACTATTTTGATAAAACTGAATTATATAATTAGACTATTTGGTTTGAATATTCGGAATTTTTGATTAGTTTTCAACAAAACAAAATTATTATTTTTAATTTCGGATTGGTTTGGTTTATAAAATAAAAATAAAATATAAAAAACAAAATAACAATTTATTTATTTATTTATATTATTTATTTTTAACATATATTTTTAATAATTTATAAATTTATTAACTTATTTTTTTAATAGATAAAAATTTCATCCATTATAATATTTTAATATGTACTTCTTATCAAAAAAAAATTTGTCTATAAACTACTAAACCATAATATATTTTTCTTGATTGTTTATAAATTCTAATTCAAAATTAATTAAACAATTTTCTCTAGTTTCTTTTATAGAGTGGGTTAAGACACAAAGTTATATATTAATTAAAATGTTTTGCTTCTTGAAACTAAACTATGAAAACGGACCCAACCAAATAATAATTTATTGGATCAAATCATATTTAAATTTGGTTTCGCTTATTTAGATTCATGATTAAAAACGAAAATCAATTTGGATCAGATCAAACTGATCCATTCAAACGGACACCCTCAGGAGGGATGACATCTCACGATACTGCTACGACAATAATATCAAATGATTTCATTGTTTGTAATCAATATTACAAATGATATTTTTTCTTATATACATTTAATAATATTTGTTGTATTTAGTTAATATATACAAAAGTTGTTTTTTTTTTCCTTTTCTCATTGTTTTATTTTATAAAAAATAAATGTAAATCAATACATATGAATACAATTTTCTTGTGTATATATGTTTTTATTTACGAACTAAGATTTTTATTCTTAGTTGTATAATGAAAATACAAATTCTTTTTTATATTTGTTGTAGCGGTTTAAAGTTATAATTATTCATTAAAAGAACCAATTAGAAAGGATAAATAATACAATTGACGATCCAATGTTATAAACTACAACTACAATAGAATAGGTTTATCAAACGTCTATAATCTACAAAAAAAATATTGTTTTCTAATATCTATAGACCGTTAAAATAAATTAAAATTAAATAAATTGATTTTTTAACCTTAAAAGAGTTCTTCAATGCTGAAATTTAAAATAGTTCTAGTTTTACAACCATGAAAGGTTTCAAATTTCAATTCATTTAAGAGATTTCATATTAAAATCATACGGATCCTCTGTTGCTTATTCATAGACCAACAAATGATTAACTACATATTTTATCTTCTATCAATATTTTATTGTAGTTAAAATAGGAAATATATATATTTTAGAAAAAAAAGACATTATACAATATATTAAAGTTCTCATACCTTAGCTACAGTATTGTGTAGTCTCTTTTGTCAAATTTAGTCCTTCTACTATGCTATAGTTGCTGTTGGGGTTTGCCATCTTTTTAACTCCTTTCTTATGCATTTTGCGTTGGCTATATTCTACCATGTTTTTGTCTCATTTGACCCTTCTATTTTCCTCATTTTTGTTTTCTTTCTTCCTTCTTCAATTCTGTATCATCTTCCCCTTCTATTCCTCTTTATTTGTTCTCAGTGTTGTTGGTTTCATTCTTTGGAAGTGGGTCTATGGATGTATGCGTGTCCTGGGCACGTACCGCCTCTGCCCTCCCATGGGTTATTTTTTTTTTATTTTTTTTTGTTTCCTTGGTAATCGTTTTAGATGCAACGTGTTTATCACCGCTTCTATCGGCCAATATCTATCTTCCATTTGTTCCTCCACCTCTTCACCGCTTGTCGGTGGTTCCCGCTGCTCACCTCTCATTTGGAACATAGATTGCACCACAAAACCTCCAATTCAGACTGTTCATGGAGTATGCTTAATCCGACAACTGTCATCGTTTTAACCGATTCACCGCCTCAAAACCCTCTTCATCTGCTTCTCACTCTGTTCACCACCTCAAAACTCTCTTCGTTTGCTTCTCACGCTATTTTCTTCCAATTCCAATAGATCTATTTGCTTCCAATTCCAATCGATGTTGGCATCGACAGGAGTCGGTTGATTCCATCCTTTATTTTGCATCCCCGTTTGGTGTCTGGTTTGCTCCAATCTTCTTTTGTTTCGGATTTCGAGTGGAAAAGAATAAGTGAGGTGCAGAGGTTGTACGCCAACGATGGGGAAATCATCTGTTTTAGTTCTTCACAACACGAGTTAGGGTTTAAAATTGAAGGCTTTGACTTTCTTTGTTCCTAACACCTTCCATCACCGACCCTCGAAAGCATGCTTTAGAAAAAAGTCTTCTTTTTTTAGATGCCGATTCTCGATTTTGCGTTAGGTCACTAGATCGTTCACCAACTCAGATTGAAGCACTCGGAGATGCTATATGATATAGCTGGAAGAGAGACAAACCAACAACGCCTTTTTGCTGATGTTTTAAAGCTTCATCACCCTCCACCGTTGTATCATTCAACCAGGTGCGCACCAATTTTTTCTCTTTTCACCTGCGATTATCCTCTTTGTTTCAATTGTTTAATACCGGGTATTGTTTGTTTATTTGTAGCAGGATGTGGTAAAGAAGGTAATACTTGAACTCTTGTATATAAACTGAACTCTTCCATATAAACTGAAAGGGGAAGTTGGTCCTGAAGCTCTCTGATGGGAAAGAGGTGATTCTATTGCTTTTCTTTTTCCCCTTTCTGTTTTCATAAGAAATTTGGTTCATACAAATCACTTCGATTACAAATAAATTAATATTGTTGCATTTGCTTACTGTACGGAACAAGTTATTTTGTGGTAATGGTGTTTTTAATAAATTTCATATATTAATTATAATTACAAGATTTTGCTTTGCCTCCTACTTTTACTTTCCTATGCTCATGAACTTAAATTACAGGTAAATACTCATGGGTTCGACTTTTTTTCATCGTGTACAGCAAATCCCACTTCTTGGTCAGTTCTATATAAGTAAGAAATATTATATCCGTTGTTTTGGAATTTTATATCATGTTAAAAAAAACTATTGAAGCTAAAATGTATAAAAATAAAAAAATGCATGTTGCCTTGATATTGAGAAGACGTTGTTGAAAAGAGGATGCTATAAGTTTATTTTTAAAGAAAATTGAATAGACGATCAAACATTTAAAATTTCTAATTTGGATATGAATTTAATGCAATTTGTTAATGTGTATATGCTTTTTTTATTCATGACAATAATTAGATATTTAATCTATTTTCATTTTCTTGATTCAGTATGGACAAATAATTAGATACGTTTTTTTCATGAATAAAGAAAAGGGTTGAAGAATTGATTTTACTGTGGAGTAGCAGGTTTTGTTCATGCTTTACTGTTCTTTAAACTGATTGATTGGTCTGAAATAAAAATGTTTTTGTAAATTTTCAATTGTAGTTATTGCAGTTAGTGCCTTCTTCTAGGTGTATCTCATACACCCTCATAACTTCATTGTTTATACCGTACTCCGTGCAGCTATTGTTGTTGATCCTGCGATGCAGAGACTTTTGTTTTGAGAGAGATGCGGCAGCCCACCATTACCAATTCTGTTGGCTCTACCAACTCACCCATTATCACTGCTCGAAGTGTACACCCTAAATCATCTTTCTCACTAAAATTTCCAATTATGTGTTTGTTTGAAATTACGAGAATCTATCTGTTAATCAGTAATGAATTTGATATACGCTTGATTGTACTTTCTGATTAACTAAGCTCGTGTTTCATAAGGCATAAATTATGGTGGCTGAAGGGACATCATAAAGAGGCTCATGATGTGGCCAATGTGACCGGTAGGTAATTACCAGGAGTAGGTTACAAGTGCCTTTAAAGTGATATTAATCAATTTTATTTTAACTAAAGGTTAATGGATATAAGTCTCTTTGTTTGGAAACCACGATGTACTGCAGCTCTTGCTGGTGAATGGATATTTTTAATGTTTTTTCAGCCTTGCTTTTTTTTTTTTTTTAATTATTATTATGGGATTATGACCTAAATTAACCAGCGTCAAATTGACAATCTAAAACTGAGATAAAACTGCCATTCATGGTGAAATGACAACTCTTCCCCATTGATTGTATGTTGCTTTTTTGTTCCCACAAAATTCTTTAAAAGAAATGAATGAGGATATGTAATTTTGTATTTTATGGTGATACTATTGAAGTGTGCTCCAAATCTAGATGATCCACTTTCAAATAACATAGCAACACAATGGAAGTCAAATGATGCACATGCCGTGGAAACGGGTAGTTAATAGCAATGTACTTCCATTGTTTTTGTTTATTTTAAGAAATTAAACCTCACATTCAACATTGGACTATTTTTTATATTTGTTTACAGGAGAACATATATATTATTTGGAAATGTTTTCGAGAGCCCTGCATTGAATGAATTTATTCCACAATGAAGTGTAAGTACATTTTAATTCCAAGATTTCATATGTATTTTCTTTTACTTTAATTCAAAATGTATCTCCCACATTAATGAAAGATATGTATGTTATGTAGAAGCTAACGTAATTTTGTCGAAACCTTTATTAAAGCACTCGATTTTCTTGGGAATCATAGTTTTGTTATTTCTGTGTATTTGACAATTCAACACATTACAAAACAAAAGAAAAAA
Organism: Lactuca sativa; assembly: GCF_002870075.4. NCBI lineage: Eukaryota > Viridiplantae > Streptophyta > Magnoliopsida > Asterales > Asteraceae > Lactuca > Lactuca sativa. Next base: position 200,496,831 of record NC_056624.2, read on the forward strand.
TAAAACCAAACCAAAAAAACCATCCTGTTCAGTAGGATAAACGAAAACAACTTTAGTAGATTGATACTGGAAAAAACTAATAAAGGCGTAGATATAAAACAAAAGCAATACCTTCTGTCCCACGCGGAGCGTGGGCATTCCCTCTAGTTCGAATAAAAAATATTAATCATTTTAATCATTGTTGATGGTTTACCATGAGTAATTCGATTTTAGGTGCACAACATAATGTAATTGAATTCAAATATAACTATATCATTGATATAAAGTGACCTTTTATCTTTAGTCAATATTTCGTTGTAGGTAAAACGAGAAATATTTAAAAAAAAAGGCATTCATAAAAAAAATTATTATAATTTTAAGAGTAAATTACACGAATGATCCCTATGGTTTGGGGTAATTTGCACGTTTGGCCCCGAACTTATGTTTTTAACTCGGAAGGTCCCTAGTTTGTTTGTGTTGCGCGCGTGGTCCATGTCTTACCTAAAAAGACTATTTTGCGCTTGATTTTTTAATTTATTTAAATAAACACACTCTCAACCCCACTTCCACCTCACCTTATCTTACCTACCCAATTTGATTTAAATAAATTAAAAAATCAATGGCAAAATAGTCTTTTTAGATAAGACATGGACCAAGCACGCAACAAAAACAAACTGTAGGAACCTGTTAAAAAAATTAATGGCAAAATAGTCTTTTTAGATAAGACATGGACCAAGCACGCAACAAAAACAAACTGTAGGGACGTGTTAAAAAAAAAGTTAGAGACCAAACATACAAATTACTCAAACCATAGGGACCATTCGTGCAATTTACTCTAATTTTAATCGTTGTTAATGATTTACCATGAATAATTTGATTTTAGGTGCTCAACATAATGTAATTGAATGCAAATATAATTATGTCATTTGTATAAAATGACTACAATGATAATGATGTTTTTTAGTTTAGAAGATGGTTGAAAATGTTAGAAGACGGTAGTAATATTTGCGCTAAAAAGAAGACACACACCTTTTTAGGTATATGGTCTTCTAAACTCGAACACTCTACGAATGTTAATATATACATGTTAGCATAAGGTCTGTTTGACGCTACAAAAAAGATCAAGAAGATTACAGACAAAAATCAAATACTACCTTATAATATTTTACTCCGCAAACAATTAAGCTCTTATCATATACATAAAAATATCAAATATATAATTCTATATGCACCATGGGTCAAAAAAAAGCTCTCTAGTGGTCAACACAAAAATCCAAATCAAACCTGAAAAAAATTAAATTCATGATTTTTTAATATATCGTAATAGTTAAGAACACACAGGCCGGATATTTGAAAAGTAAATATTAATTAGATTACATTAATTCAGTCATATTGTATTTTATTTAAGCTCATGGAAGTGGCGTCAAGTCACAAGCCTTGTTTATTAACAATCTAATGACTAAAATGCGTTAAATAGACTTGTGTGGTCTTTATAAAACCTATTGATTTTCTAGTTTATCCAATGGGGAGGGGATTGAACTTTTTCTGTCCGGTATATAGAAATAGGGTTAATGACTTATTTAAATAATAAATTCATATTGTTTTGTTAGCATTTATAGCAAAGTACATATCCTAATCATTTTTATTACCTCAATTATTTTTATTACCTCAATTTATTACAAAATTCATCAATTTATATATGTGATAAGGGGTCCGTTATATGGATAGAAAAATGTAGATACATATGATCCAACTTCATGTCTAGTGTTTGTTCCATGTATAATTGTAGCTCTTCTAAGGGGGGCCTTGTTCTCTTTTTGACTAAGAACATCTTCAATGATAGTTTTTTTCTAAAATTTTATAATATTTGAAAAAGATTTTGGAAAACCTTTTTACATTTAGAGAATAAGGCTAATTTGAGATGACACTTCAAACACTTATTTCTCTCTAACATTTTTTTTAGACTATATCACAATTGATCCCTACATTAGTAACATTTTATTTTATATCCTAATTAGATTTAGATAATAGATTTCTTTTAAAATTTATATTAGTTAATTAATTGATTTAATAAACAAAATAAAACTTATAATGTTTTATGAAAAAAGTTATATAATTCAAAAATAATTGTCAACAACTTTTAAAATTAAAAAATATTAAATAATATAAAACATTGTAGTTACTAGGCACTTAACATCAAAAATTAACTTGAAAATTTTTGTCGGGTATTTTATAATTTATATCGACACTATAAAAGATGATACAATTTTCATAATCTAGTTACATGATATTTTATCGTTTTTTATATTTTAACTACATTGTGAAAATTTTATCATCTTTTATAGGGTCAAATAAAATACTCGGCAAAGTTACTTTTTAATTTTATTTTTGACATTGTCTAAAAAAGATAAATTAGTTAATGACATATATTAGTAAAATAATAAATTATATAAATAAACTTAATGATAGATTTATTAACTTTAGAGTGTCACTGACTCACTATTCATCTCTCTTTTTATAGAGTATAAAATGGAGTTGGGTCATGCACTTAGTCTATTCTACACCCTATAAATAGAGTGTAGTGGTAGAAACAGAATAGGTTGGAAATGCTATAGCTTACTTGTAATCTTGTTAGACCCAGGACCAAAGGGATATTAGTGGCCAAGAACATCAGCTGTGGTTTTGGATCTTTTATTTTGGATGAAAGGGGCATTTTGGTCAAAAATCCAGAGTCACGATATTACCGACTGGAAGTGGGAAATTTGTTGGGTTTCATATATCATGCTCCAAAAGCCGTTAGTGAGGAGAGAGTTCACAGTACACTATAGTAGATAGTAGCGGTCTATAAGTGGGTCCGAGAGTCTCGAGTCACCACACTTCCATCCAACCGACTATCACTTCTTCTCTGGTACGTTCATATTCTCTCTCTCTCTCTCTCTCTCTCTCTCTCTCTCTCTCTCTTCATGAGCTACGATGTTTTGATCGATTCTAATTCTACTTCAAATCTGGCAGTAAAAGCAGCAACATCTAGACTGTAGCTTCAATAGCTAACTTAACACCAAGTTTTGATGTTCCCAAAAACGAAAACAAATTTAGATCTTATCATGTTATGTTTAACGCCAATATTTCTTTCTCTTTCTTCCAATATTTGATCTACAGTTCATTTTGAATTTGAAGTATTTTTCTGATTTGCACATCAACTTGAATTGAAATCAAATCTGTTTCTCGTGATTCATATATAACACCCACAGCCTAGTGTTGTGAAACAATCTACAGCGAGATTCAAATGACAACAGCTAGTTCTAGCGATTCGCCTCTTGTTGCTCAAAGGTCCGTATCATACTAATCCTTAGTATTTAAACTTTCATGCATACTTTGGTCCTCCTTCAAGTTTGACTGAATATAATTTTTAATTTAACTCTAATACTGTGTTGTATATTAAATTGATATTTATTAATCATATGTACTTTATTTAATCACAAATATTAAGTTTATATCATTTTTCAGGTTATTAGGAAAGGTGGCTTTGGTAACAGGTGGTGCAACCGGTATCGGAGAGAGCATCGTGCGTCTTTTCCACAAACACGGTGCAAAAGTTTGTGTAGTCGACATCAAAGATGACCTCGGCCAACACTTATGTGAGACCCTCGGTCCCACCACCCGTTTCATCCACGCTGACGTGGCAATCGAGTACGACCTCTCCCGTGCAGTCGACTTCTCAGTCTCCAATTTCGGCACACTCGATATCATGGTCAACAACGCCGGTATAAGCGGGCCACCTTGCCCAGACATCCGTGAATTTCCCATATCGACCTTCGAACAAATATTCAATGTCAACACCAAAGGCACATTTATCGGGATGAAACACGCAGCTAGGATCATGATCCCATTAAAAAAAGGCTCGATTGTTAATATTTCTAGTGTGGCAAGTGTTACGGGAGGGTTGGGCCCGCATGCGTATACCGCGTCCAAACACGCGGTTGTGGGGTTGACAAAAGGTGCGGCGGCTGAGCTCGGGAAACATGGGATTCGTGTGAACTGTGTGTCACCGTATGGGGTTTTGACGGACCTCGCGTTGGCACATCTTTATGAGGATGAACGGACAGATGATGCCAAGGCGGGGTTCAGAGCTTTTATCGGGAAGAATGCTAACTTGCAGGGTGTGGAGTTGGAGCGGGATGACGTGGCGAACGCGGTGTTGTTTTTAGCAAGTGATGACGCGAGGTATATAAGTGGGGACAATCTGTTTGTTGATGGTGGTTTCGCAGCTACAAATCACTCACTTCGTGTGTTTCGGTGATTGTTTTAATTTTATATATGAGTTGTAATGTTTTATTGTTGGATTTGTGTGCATTGAATAAAAGTTTTGGAACTTTTTAACTTGGAACGGATTTGAAGTCTAATGTTCAACATCAAAAGTGACACAAAGTAAAAAATGTTTCAGTTAATTTGAAGCTTGCCCATGTCAATCATGTGCCAAGTATGCAATTTCTCAGAATCACCAGCAGAATTTGACCTAAAATGTGCTTTTATCTTGCTGCTATTGGCATAACGTTTCAATCCCTCAATTTCATTTCTCATAGACTGGTATTGGCCTGTGTATCAAAATTCATAAATCTTGTATGTCAGAAAATGTAAAAATTAATAGGATTGGGGATGAAGTATGAAGTATGAAGTATGAAAGATGAACAACTTACGTTCCATGAGAAATTTTTCTTGTTGTACTCTGGACAACTTGTGTTTTAGTTGCTTGTTCTCCACTGACAAATAGACATGTTGTTTTACAAGAGAATCAACTCTAATACCCAATTCTGACACGATATTCTGCATCATAACACATTATAAGATAAATATAAAAACGTTGATAGAAAATAGATTCTAAATGATGGCTTTACTTTGACCTGAAATTTTTCAACAGTTCTTTCTAGTTCTGCTATATACAGGAGTTTACGGACTCGTGACCTTTGAGCAGAGTGCCTAAATAATCAGTACCAAAAATTCAGCTTAACAGTATAAATAATTTGCTAAGACAATCAAATAAAAGAGTTCACAAACTAATAAATCTAACCTTTTAAATGGTTTAGCCTCCATATTAAGTTCATCAGTTGAATCTTGTAGTTGTACAACTGAATCAAGTTGCAGAGGAGCATGAGAGGCGTACTCTGATAAAGCAGAAACTATAGCAGTTTCTTGAATGGATGATACTTTGTCCTTGCTCCTAGGTGAGTTAGGGCCATATATGCAACCAGACTCCAATGAAGAAGAAGAAGATGATGAAGTTCCAATTTTATCATCTTTTTCAAACTCAACAAGCCCATCCAAAACAGTTCCAGAATCACTAGATGCCCTACGATGAGACTTAAGTTTTAAACCTGGTTCACAATCACCTAACAGATCGTCTAGCCAGTCGGGATGTTCTTCAAAAACAAAACTTTCTGATACAGTTTTCTGGAGCCGTGGCTGATTGCTCGGATCATAAATTGGGAAATTTGTCTTTGAGATAGGGCACCGAGGTGGAAGTTGAGGTTGCCTTGACATGGTTAACTAGATTTTTTACCTTTGTAGATGAAAACAAACTGAAAAAGGAAACAAGAATAGTTTGAGTAATTTCTGGAACACTATAATTATATAATTAGATGCAACAAGAAGCTCAAACAGTTGCATGCTAGAAGTAGTATAGTGCAATTTTCATAGGGTTAAGGGAGTTGAAAAGATTAATCTGTTTTGGACCTTCAAAACCTAGTTTTTTGCCTACAAAACCAAGATTTCCTACAGAAACTAGAGTCGGCGTTTCTCACTCTTTCAAATTAGAGAAAATAAACAAGGGACACGGTCTGATAATTCAAATTCGTTGACCTAGTTTATCAAGTTGAATAACTTGTTTGGCATCAAAATTCAACCCAAACCTACATACACACACGTCCTCTTTTGGAATAGAAGCGTTCTGCCGCTTCTTTCATGTACCAATCGGTTCTAGTTCTTGGCTCATGTAGTAATCAGGGTAGAAACAAAAGAACGGTAACATAATTTGAGCGATTTAGAAAACCTAGTCGATTAATTTAACTGAATGTACAAAAAAAACAACAATTCACCATTAACCGAAGCACGAAACCCCCCTCACACATCGAAACCACAGTATACCAAAACGAAATGCAGTTGAAAGCATCAAAATGAGTAGAAATTTTATCAAAAGAGACCTGAGTTTCATCGATTATTCATTCTCCAAAAGGTGAAAAGGAAACTGTCAGTCATATATGGAATAAAGCAAACCATGATACAAAGAAGATTAAGACAATCAAACTTTTTCGCATGCAATTGGAGAAACTTGTAGTAGAAAAGAGTGAAGATTAACAATGTAAGAAGAAACAAGGGAATTTTTGGGAAATTTGACGTACCTTTTTCCCCGATTTTCGAGAGAGTATGGAGAGGAGATACGATGCGTAGAGTGTGATTTCCAGCTGAGCGGTTCACGTCGTCACGCTTTGGGTCTTTACACGTTAGCTGGGTGACTGCTTTGTACAAGTGGGGTTCAACTTCAAACAAAAAAAAAATATTTAAACCATTAAAATTTGGTAATTTGGATTTTGGAGTTTGGGACGGATGGATAGGTTTATGACTTTGAGTCCACTTGATAAACAAATTTAGGCTTTTTCTACAGTATTCATTAAAATGATTAATTTTTGGTGGTTAAATATATTCAGGTGATTAATTTTCATCTTATATCGTAAAAGAATCACTAAAATTGTTTCACAGCCCGTGAATTCGTAATGTTACTTTTTCTTAACAAATAAATCTTGTTTTTTCTAGACATAAACAAAAAAGTTGGTAAATTAAGCCGGAAATTTGTATGCTCGTGAATTTTTTTGGAAGGTAATAAATTTGGTGTGTGTGTGTTACAGCTTTTTAGCAAATTTTCGTCCAGGGTTTTTATAAACGGCAAAGGGCCGAAGATGATGACCTTCACGAATGATAAAAATGATTTATTTGGAGTCTATGGGAGAGAATCATTGAAGGAACATTTAGTGTTGACCATGTGACTGATAAATATGTAAAGAGTTGTATGGGCTCAAGCTCACTCGCGAATTAGTTGGCCTGTATAGCATAACTAATGGATTTTTATAGATGGTATCATAGATGCACATTGGTGGTCTTGGACTGGTCTTAAATCAATCCGGTCTTTTTCCGGATCATTCTTACGGTCTTTGTATACGTCTTTTTTTTGTTCAATTTTGAGGTTTATTTCGCTTTAGAATTTTTTTGCTAATAAGTGTGTAATTAACACCAAAATGAGATCTAATAAAATTATACGCTAAAAATGATATACTAAAATTTGAAAAATGATTGACACAAATTATATTTACATAAAGAGAAAAGTGCACAGTTGGTCCCTATGATTTGTTGTTACTTGCACGCTTCGTCTCTGGAAATAATTTTTAACTTGGACCATCCTTATAACTTTATTTCGTTACCCGCCTAGTCCCTTAGTTAACGCTCCGTCTGATTTGGGGTTAGGAACTCCTCACGTGAGTGGCACGCTGGGGGAATTTTTGTCCTTTCAACCCTACAACGGACTTAAAACTACTTCTCCTTCCTTCTTTTCTCAATCGGTGCTTCCACTTCTCCTCTTCTACTCTATTTCTTTTGCTCGTGAAGATTGAAGATCCACAAAATTGATTATGGTGAAATGCAAGTGTGGAGCTGTAGGGATCATACGAACTTCAGGAACAAAGAGAAACCCTGGTAGACCTTTTTATGCATGCCCTTTACATGTATTGAGTTATCAATTTTTTTTGGTAATTTCTAGGATGAACCCTAGTTTGTGCTAATCGAGGCTATTGAAAACTTCAAGGACCAAGAAGTGGATTTATTTCGTGGGTAGATGAAGAAAATCATACGTATGAGGCTGAAAGCCAAAATCTTGAGCTTGAAATCCATAATGAAGAACTTCAAATCCAAAATCGTGACCTTGAAATCCAGAATGAAGAACTTGAAATCCAAAATCGGAACCTGAAAATGTTGTTAATTGTCAGTTGGATTTTGTTTTTTGGGATAATTGTTTACAAATTGTAGTATTAGGTATATCAGTAGTGGTTTTTGGTTGAAGATGATCTAATGAAAGGGTGATATTAGCATGTTTGTATAATTGTATTGTTGCATTTTAATGAAATGGTATATTTTGGTACAATTAATAGTTGCACTTTGTTGTCTTATAAAAGATTACAATGGATTATTACCATCTTGTATTGTTGGAATTGGGAGAGAAAGGGTATCTTTTGGTACATTAATAGATGCACTGCAAATGTTATCTTTTGGTATTTTTCATTTAACATATGACCAAAAACATGCCAAATGAAATGACCAAAAACATGCCAAATGAAATGACCAAAAACAAATGTCAAAGTACCAATAATTTATCCATTAGATAACATTAAAACAAAAGCATTACATAAGAGTTTAACCAAAAACAAATGTCTAAGTACCAACTGCAATTGTTTTGGTGATACTAAACACAATACAGTTTAACCAAAATACAAACATCACATGACATAATAGTTTAACCAAAACAAAAGCATCACATGATAAAAGAGTTTACAATGGATCCTTCTCTTTTCCTTTCTTCTTCTCTTTTCCTTTCTCCTTCTCTTTTCCTTTCTTCTTCTCTTTTCCTTTCTCCTTCTCTTTTCCTTTCTCCTTCCCATATGCACCACCAATAGTTGGTAACTGCCCTTTGCAAGTCCTGGGATTGTGTCCTTTGTTGTTACATTTGGTACATGTAACAGTTTTTTGTGCTCTAGAAACTGTATTCCTTTTGATCATATCCTTTTTTTCTGTAACTGACTTCCTTCTTTTCTTTTTTGGTCTTCCTATTGGGACACGGTGTTTTTGAGGCAACAAAGTAGTTGGACAAGGTGACTTCATCCACATTCTTCTACCATTTATCGGATCCACTTTGAAAAAGTACATGTTCCTCCAGGTTGATAGCCAATAACATTCATGAACAAAGGTTTCTGGAATACCAATTGCAACATTATTTCTCCTCATGTCCCAAATTGCAGATACAACATGTTTGCATGGCATTCCAGTTATTTCCCACTTCTTGCATGAACAAGTTCATTGATTCACATTCACTACACACTAATCTTGCGAAGGTCCACTCACTTGGTACTTTCCATTTCCACAAAACGATGCTATAGACTCCTCTGCCTGATCTTTGATCTTTTGCAATAGCTTGGTAGCTGTTGGAGTCAAAGGGCCTGTTGCTTTGTCAATTTATTTTTCAACATTCACAATCCTCTTCATGATGTACTCCCGGGTGAACTCTAAGCAATTGATAATTGGTGTATCACGTCCTTCTATTATTTTGCTATTAAAGCACTCACATATGTTGTTTATCACAATATCAGAATGTGCTCTCCCTATTAATTAATATAATACATGTAAAATTGGTTAGCAAACATTAGAGTATACAACAATAGTTATCATACATTAGAATATATAACATGGTCAAACATGTAAAGTGAGAACGTGCCCAATGGTGAGGTGGTATTTGTTTAAGCCACTCATAACATTCTTGATTTAGTTTTCTAACTTCTTCCATTCCTTTTCAAACTCTTGCACAGTACATGTTGTTGAACAATTCCAAAGCAGTTATTTAAACTTATCCCCCTCCAACGTGACAACATATTGTCGTGTATGTGGCGAAGACAATACCGGTGCTTTGCACAAGGAAACAAATATGCGATGACAGAACTTAAACCCTACAAGAAAGATACATTATGTAAGTGATATCTTTTCCTTTAGATATTAGTATTCAAAACACAAGAAAATAACCTTTTGTCTGTCTGATATAAATGTAAAATTTGAATTTGAAGCCAACCCTAGGTCATCACCCAAGTGAGTTAAAAACCATGTCCAAGAGTTCAATGTCTCAGCTTCAACCACAACATATGCTAAAGGATATATTCCATTATTCCCATCTAAAGCTTGTGCAATACAAACCAATAAATAAAAGTAAAAAAATAAATCAAAATATATGGTTCAACCACAACATAAGGAGAAAATGTACCACTGCAGATAAAATTTGACCATGGAAAGTTCCTTTCATGAAAGCCCCATTTACCCCAAGAAAATCCCTCTTTCCTACTGCAAATCCTTGCTTCAAAGCACCAAGGCACACGTACACGTGTCTGAAGGTTCTTGTCTCAACATCAGGATTTGGTTCACTTTCAACATCAAGCTTGATAGTGGTGTCTGGGTTTTGAGTCTGCACCTCTAACAAATAATCTTGTAAGATCTTGTACTGAGTGGCATAATCACCCCTGATATTTTTTAAGGCTGCTTCTCTTGCCCTAAAGGCTTTCATCTTAGAAATATCTACTTTGTAGATACGTTGAAGTTGTTCCCTTAAAGCATTGACTGGAATTTTTGGGTTTGCTTCCACCAGTTGTAGAATTTGCTTTGAAAGAAACTTGTAATCACAAGCCCTAACCTTTCTTGTTTGAAGACATTTATGTTCACTAACATACGTTTTAACTGTCCAATACTTGTCACGTTTCCACTTACTAGCTAAAAGAACCCAAGGACATTTACCTTCTTCGTTGACTACTTCTTGACCGGTCCCACCACCTAGGCTTGTTATGGTTCCCTTGCATACAACCCTTACTCTGTTTTTATCATTCTTCTCAAAATCCAACTCCCTTCTTGTGTCTATTGCATGTTGGTTAACCCTATCTTTAAACTCCTTTGACGAACTAAATTTCTGATATAAATAGAAAGGCTCACTGACTTGGGCGTTTTCGTTCTCATGTGCCCTTCTAATAGCTTTAATCTTTTTGTTTCTTTCACCTTCTATCCAATCATCCGATGAAGAGTCAGACAAGAAAAGTTCATTATCTATAGCTTCAAGGTCTGCTTCATTCCCATCTTCTGTAACTACACAATTCTTTCTTTTAGAAGCACCTCCAATCCACTCAACATCTGGGTCAACATTCAAGTGGAATTCTCTCATGTCAACTTTAACATCATCAATGATATTGTCTTCGTCCACAAGAAAGTCACCATCTTGACTCTCACTAACATCACCAATGTTGATCTCATCACCACTGCTACTATCATCACTACTATGTTCAATTTCAGTTTCCATGTTAATTGCATTATCTGTTACCGTGTCCACCTTATCAATTGAAGGCTAATTTCTAGTAGGTGAAACAGGAGGGTTGTTTCTATTAGGCTCAAATGTCAACACATCATTAGGCTCAACTTGTGTATCATGCCATTCCAAAAACAATCTTTTTAGGGTACAATCAATCTCAATTATACGTACCTTAGATGGGTTTGGTGACATCGAGTATGTGTGTAATTTCGTTTGCCCGTGCTCTTTATACACCTCTATTAGCTTATGTTGGCCAACATATTTTGCTAAATGCCTTACATCATTTGAAGCTAAAGCAAACAAGCCAAAATCCAAATCGCAAAGTGGCCTTCAAAAATGATAGTACATCTCCACATGTAGGTTTTCATCGATATACCCAAGTTTCACCATCATGTCATCAATATCGTGAACACAGAAAGTCTCAATGTCTACTAACTCAACGTAATGTCTCTTTCCGTTTACATACTTCCTTCCAAGGAAAATCAATAAACTTTCCACCATGGTTTAATAGCATGCAAAACATGGTCGGATGATCACCTATTAAGGAAATGCCCAAAAAATTTTGAATAACACTTGATTAGGGTTGTAGGATTTCACGAAGCAAATGCAAATAAAAACGAGATTAGGGACTAGGTGGACTTACCATATTGAATACGAACTTCTGCTTCACTGATCATCCGACCTCGTGCTTCACTTAAATTTCAAACCGGCATTGTTGATTATTTGGAAAAGCATACAAAGTTTTAGCTAGCGACTAGGGTTTTTCGTTTGAGAGAAGAAAGAGAATTTGTCTGACAAGTGTGTGTTTGTGTGTGTTTTGGTTTGACGGTGATCGGAATCGTAAAACCATCCGTCTTCTAAATGACGCTAATATATTGTAGGGTTGAAAGGACAAAAATGCCCCCCAGCGTGCCACTCACGTGAGTAGTTCCTAACCCTAAATAAGACGGAAGGTTAACTAAGGGACTAGGCGGGTAACGAAATAAAGTTATAGGGATGGTCCGAGTTAAAAATTCTTTCCAGGGACGAAGCGTGCAATTAACAGCAAACCATAGGGACCAACCGTGTAATTTTCTCTTACATAAACTTTCACTTTTGGTGTTTTTTTAGACGGTCTGACATCAATCTAGAAAATGATAAGTCTTTTTCGTGACACGCTATGTTCTTTTTTCCAATAAATGTTTTGTTAAATTGTGTCCGATGAATGATCTCTGGATCTATTGTTGAAAAGTGTTTGATAAATGTGTTTAAAATGTTGTTGAAATATGTTTGAAATGTTGCTGAAATTTGAAATGTGATAAATGTTTTTATTTGAAGTAGTGTTTGAAATTCGTTCATCTGAAATCTTTTACTGAAAAGTGTTGCACAAATATTCATTTGAAATCTTTTGATTTTGAAATGATATTGAAATGTTTTGTTGGGCTCTAATAAATGTTTTTGTCTTTGTTAGAAGGTTAAAAAAACATTTTTTTTCCGTTTAAAAACCTTACCAAATAGTAGTGAATCATTCATGTCTCTAAATCATTCAACAATCTTAATGGTACAACCTAATACTACAACACTTCAACCCCCTTAATGGTTTGGTTCAACTTTTAAAAAAACCCAACCAATTGAAGATGGTTTCCTAAAGATAAAAGATCAGCTTAGTATTGACCGGAAGATCAAACAAAAATCATAACTAAAGTAAGGAGCGCTATGAGCTAAAGGCGGGTTTAGTTGACACGTGTCAAAAACTCGGGACTGCTCCTTTAGATGAACCGAAACAGCCCACGCTTAGAACAACCACACTTGTTCGGTGATGATGTGCATCCAAGGTACGTAGACTTGCTTCTCACTTATTGTCCTCACTAGTGTTAGATCTTGACAAGTGTAAAACGTATCCTTCAATTTTAGTTTTGCAACAAGATTTTAATCGTTAAACCATAATTGTTATTAATAATAAAATTACTATTAATCTTTATTTTTATTGTGTTTCAAATTTAACAGATCAAATCAAATATATAAATTTTAAAAAGAAAAAAAAAACACCAAAAGAAAACGGTTTAAACAGGTCCTACGGATAGAAAATGAACATCGCAGGAATGGAGATTATGATATGATATATATTTCAAGTAGGAAAACCATTTACCAAGTAACTCATCCTATTTTCAAAAGTAAATATTACATAAAAGCTAGTAACGATAACACTTGAAAACCACAAACTCGTTCTATTAGTATTATACACAATTGAGGTCGAGTTTGGGCTTTTCTTTGCTTTCGGTTATAATTGGACCCGTTTAGGCCCTTATTGAAATATCCATTCCTTTTATCCAGAAAATGACGCCTTCCTACTTTCCAATTTCCAATATCACATTCACAACCTGCAAATCATTAAAAAAAACTAATTGAATAAAAGATATTGAATGATATTTAAATTTCAATAGGTGTAAGGGATATATATCAGGCGTATGGTCCCACGTGACACATAAAGGCCACGCGTTGTGGGCCCACTTTAATTTCCCACCGAAAAAATAGTGTTTATCCGAAATGGCATACCTCTTTGGCCGGTATCAGTCCCGGAAAATGACGCCGTCTGCCATCTCCATCAACGCCGGCAAGCAATCCGGGGAGAACTTACGTGCAAAGAAGTATGAGAATGTCGAATTTGAAACCCTCAGTGTCTGGATGAGCTCCGGAGATACATCCGGTGGGTGATACGTATGTGGGTGCCCATCCACGCTGCCGGTCCAATTTACCCGAGTGAGTGTGTGCTTACTAACTCGTTTTGGATCCTTCATTGACAGAAGTGTCGGAAAGTAATGCTCCTCCGGGTAACAAGTATCGACGTTTAAACATGGCAACCGGAATTTCTTCCATAATTTCCGGTCCTTGACCACCATCAACGAGTGAGCCCGAGTCAAAATGAAGAACTGCGATCCAACCCTGAATTTGTCAAAAGGGATCTCCGGCAGCATGACGTTTTCGCCTCTAGCGATGTATCGGTCCCACAGTTGGGGTTCCTCCGATAACACTTCAATGAAGCTAAGTCGAGTCGAAACCCGGGTCGACTCGGTGGGTCGTTGGAAGAGCGTTTGGTACATGTAACGAAAGGAATGTAAAGGGATGCACGTTTGGGAGACGAGGGCAAAGTAGGAATTTAAAGGGTCGTCGAGTATGGCGGTGGCGAGGAGGCGGCGAGCGGCGGAAATGAGTGTTGGAGAGGATCTCTCCGTTTTTTTAGCAGCGATGAAGCGGTTTTCGAATACACCGCCGGGAGATTTGACGTTCGATTTTGGGTAAGCATGGACGTAAATATTATACAGATCTCGTTGCCTATATTTACGAGCATCAAAGAACTTTTCCCAGAGAGGGGCAAAGTGAAGATCGGTATTGGTGAGAAATAGGAAGGCGATTTTGGGTTTTGCGTAGGTGGTTCCAAGGCGGGAGACATGTTGACGAGGTTGGACTGAAGAGAGGATTGCTCGCCGGAAAAGTGAAGCATCGTCTATCTTGTTGGGGAGAGAAATCAGGAGGCGTTTGGGAGGGAGGCTTCGAGGGGAGAAGAGAAACAAAAGCGGTGCTGTAAGTAGCAGAGTGAAGGAGAGTACGAAGGGGGCGTTTAACATATCTCGAATCTGTCAGTGTTTATGTATATTTCAACTGAAAATTGCTGGTAAAGCGGAGAAGAAGATGGAAAACAGCAAGAATTGCAGAAAGGGAGTAGACTTTGGGTGGAGGGGGGACTCGGGGTGAGCATGAACCGGTGGAAGTGAAGTAGGTATCGTTCAGTGGGATTCTTTTTATTGTGGGTTTGTTGACTAAAAAGAGTAAAAGACACCATTTTATTATTTAACAAAAGGCCCCTTAACAAAATAAGATAAAGATAGACTATCTATGTGTTTAAAACGGGGTATTATGGAATTGTTGCTGGTGCTTCAAAATTAAATCATGTAACTATAATACTATAATAGTATAATTTAGACATAATTGCAAAAATGGTTCTTGTGGTAAGTATAAATTTTTTTTTTTAATATTTAGTTTAAATTTCGATTTTTTTGGTTTTATGGTCTTTTTAAGTTAGGTTCATTGTGGATTTGATCATTCAGTAAACTGAAATGACTTTAATATCCTTATGTTATTTTTTTTTTTTTATTTTGTTTCATTTTTTTAAATCTAATACTTATTTATTTATTTAAAAAAAATAAGAGGTGTAACATTACAAAAATCAAACTAAAATTTTTGTTTTTCAAAAACAACCCAAAGACTATAATTTTTTTTACAAAACACTCTTTCAAAAGTATAAGTCATAAACATAAAAATACGAACGAATAAGCATGATCATGCATTTGTTTTCCCTTGAACCTTTGAAGTACCTGAAATAACAAACTAAAAACTGTAAACCAACGTTTAGTGAGTTTCCCCAAAGTACCACACACAACCATATAAACAACAACATGCATACATGAGCCTTCAACATGACTGGACCGCCTTGTAGGCTTACAGACTATATGGATCGCTCTTAGGGTCTTCTGTTGGATTATGTATCTAAGCCCATAACTATTTTGGTATGTATTTTTTGGGTTGCCTTCACCATAACAACCGATATGATGAATTAAGGAGAAAGATGATTAATTATGATTTATTAATATATTATGTATAATATATTAAAAGAGAAATCATATTGTTTAATTAATATTGATCAATAATTAATTTATAATTAATTTTGTGGTCAAAAGATATTAATTAAATTAAGGGGGTTGATATTGTAACTATAAGATAGTTACAGAGTTGAGCTTAGGATCTATAAGGAAGCAATCGTCCAAGGGACCTTTTGGAATGATCATTTGGAGTGCTTAAGGACTAAGCAACTGGATTAGGGTTTTGACTCAAATTCTAATTGCTTAGCTATATAATGAACCCTTGGGCAGGCCAGAATTGACCACTAGAAACCCTAGAAGGATTCCATAGCCGATTTTGAGCCTCTCATCTCTCTCTCTTATTCTTCCTTGTTGCTAGTGGTGTTTGTGACTCCATTAGAGGTGCAACATTTGAGGCACTAGGCTTTCAGAAGTCAAGATCAAGAAGGATTGAGATTGTTATTGCTACATAACAATCAAAGTAATGTTTCTAACCCTAATCATATGTCAATTTCGAATTATATGCTAGTTCATAAGGTTTATTGCTTTGATATTCAATGTTATATGTTCAAATTAGAAAACCTAGATCAAAGCAATTAGGGTTGCATGAACACCATAGGAATGATGTTATGCTCATAATGCATCAGTCGTATTAGAGCTTATGTCGTTTTTTTCTAGTTGAATAGATGCAAATGTGAACTGCCAAAGGATCAAAAAGTCGAATTTTTGCTGTTTGCGAAGCCGACTCGGCAAGTTCATTAGTGAACTTGGCGAGTCCATCAGTGGACTCGACGAGCCCAGGGTGCTGTTGACGGGATTTTCGATTTTTTGAGCAGATTTTGTTAAGGATAATTACCAAAACTCGTTTTTATTGCCTAAAATCGACGTTTTAAGTTTGGAATGATTATCCTTATCAAAATTAATGGTTTTTGTTAAATTTGAATAATATTGGATTATTATGAATCAAATATTTGACCTAGTAAGTTTGAAAAGTTTCAATTTACACCCTTTAAGTTTTATAGTTTAAATTTGAAATTAAAAGTTTCAGTTTTTGAAATTTAAATAATTAAACCCTAATATTTTGAAAGATTTTAAAATTTGTCCTCAAATTTTGGAATTTAAAATTTAATTAAAAGGTATTAATTTTGAAATTTGATTTATGTTTCTTGAATACTCATATATTATACATTTTGAAAACAAGTTTTGTAATGATTAATGGTTTTGAAATGTTTTTAAAAGTTTAAATTTAACATGATTTTTACGGGTGTTACAAGTACTATAAGTCCATGGTAAAAATGGTCAGACTAGAGTAGGTTATAGTTAATTGATAAAGACTCAAATGAGCAAACTTGAAAAAATAACTAAAAATAAACACGATAGGCTGGTTTAAATTGCAGTTTTTAAAGGTGACAAAAACTAATATATGTTTTTTATTCTATCATTTGGGTTTAGATTTGTTAATTTTGTTGATGAAAAAACTATAGAATATTCAGTTGAAGTAACGAATGAAATAGATAGATTTAATAGAATCAATCAAGCATAATATCATAAACATTTATTACAATATTTGCTCTTCAATTACTCTCTCTTTCATTATTTTTATCCTAGAATTAATTTATGGGAGACCTATGAGTTTTCTTTCCTAACTTGAATAACATAAATCTAAATAACAATTCAAAATTCAAAATTATCTAAAATTTTCTTACATAGTTTGAATAACATAAATCTAATTCAAAATTCAAAATGTTATTTTTACCTAAAATTATATAAAATTGGCTTATTGATCAATTCATTAGAGCCGTAATTATCACGACCCGATTAAGTTTACTAGTCAACATTGTCAAATATCCTTTGGTTTATTAGTCTTATTTTAATCTCTTTTGTATAAAAACTTAATAAAATATATTATTATAAGTTTATAAACAATTTAATTATTTAAGTACATGTATATATGTCAATTTTTTGTTTTTATCTTGTTCATTACATTACTTAGATGTAAGAATAAAATGAAAAAAATAATAATTATTCTGATAAATTAATTTTCTATTATAAAATAGTTAGTTGTCGTAGGATGCTTTTGACCATGGTTTTTAGGGTTTCGTTTTGATTCATACTTATAGTCGTATGCTCCTGGTGTTCTTTATTTCCTCTCCCCCTTTCCCGTTTATTTATTAGGGTTTCTCATGATTTCAGCCTCCATTATCTTTTCTCAAGACATCATATGGTGATTCTCTCCCTAAAGTTATGATATTTGTTTATATTCTGTTTTAGTCTTTGTCACATTGGCCTCTTGATGCGAAACCTTTGTTGTTTCTTCACCCTGGTGACCTCACCGTTACTCTGAATAAGATCATTTTCATTTTGTTATTTTCGTAGTCAATGTAAACATCTGTGCTATATATTATACACATACACATGGAGTCTTGAACTCACAATCTACTGTTGCAGAAGGCTTGATTAGCATAAATAGGGTGACCACTACCTGGATCTTTTTTATTTGATTAAAAAATTTCTGAGTAGTTTATACATGGAATAATCTAATATAATCTGCAATTGTAAGGAAAAAAGGCACCAGACAACGTTTTTGGTCATTTGATTAGATGTCCTGCCAGTTTTTAAAAATCTATCAAATTAGCCTCATATTGAAATTGAATCACCTTCTTGGAAAAAGCTACACCATGCTTTATGATGTGAAAGTTTGTACTTGTGCAATCTGTAGTTAATATGGACTTTGATCTCTTTTACAACATCAATTCTTATAATGCTCATCTTGCAGCTAATGTCACAAGGTTTGTTTTGGTTATGAAATTGGAAACTACTTATTCATACCATTTTTGAGATTAAATAAGTAAACCTTAAGTCGAAAGTGATTCTTTTAAATTTGTATAAGCCATTATGTTAAACTTGGAAATGGTAGGTTTAATGTCAAAAATTCAGTAAATTATGTTGGCAGGAATGCAGCATGTTATATGATAAGTATGATGCAAGTTTCAGTTTTGTATTTTTATGTAGAATTTATGCTGTTTAATTTCATTTTTATGTAAGTTTATCTATATCTATATCTATCTAGCTGTATTTTTGTCTGGAATGAGGAAGCTTAGCCAAATCAGACATTGATGTGCTCCATAGGGATGGATGGTTACACTTGACATCCTTTTGTTGAAGCGCATCTCTCTGATGATAAAACAGAGATGGGTTACTAGCTGACCAGATTAATTTACTTCATGCACCATATACATAATTTACAAGTCTTTAAACCAACAAACTCTTAAATTTTAAAAGCATCTACTCTATATATGTAATTCCGAAAAAGCAGCTGTAACACACATGCTTATGTTTATGTTAAAATAATTTATTCAGCTATACTTTTAATTTCATGCAGTTAGACTAATGAGTCGGAAGACTCAAGAACGATCTAGAAAATGCTAGATCATGCAAGAATAACTTGGATAATATCATAACATCCTAGAAATATCTAGAACATTATAGAATAGTGTATCATAATATGGAGTCTTGTAAAGATAATGTAGATATTGATAGAACACTCTAGAATAGTCGAGAATATACGGGACCTAGAAACTTCCCATGAGGAGGTGTAATGTCCCTATAAATAGGAAGGAGGTCTTATTTGTAGAGACTATCGAGAAGTCGTTGTAATCTCTTGAGTTCTTATAATACAAACACTCTTTGTATTCTTGAAATGTTAGTCTCTTGCTTTCCGATTTCGTTATTACATTTAAGATTGTTGAAGTAGCCTGACTTAGTCAAAGTAAAACTAAGTGGCACACGAGATAGACTAATCGTAAGGGTCATCTCGTGACAACAAGCCGGCATGTTTTCTTTTATGTCTGAAAATGTGTCTGTGTTGATAAAGTGTTGCATATAAAATGTCTATTTCTTTTTAAGTATGAATGAACTTTATCAATGTCAAATAAAGGATCATTTTACATGTTCTGTTATAAAGTTGCAAATGATCATCCAAGCAACAATTGCAATCCAAATAAAGCATAAAAATGACAAACCATTTACAAAACATACAATTTAAAAATACAAATCCATAATCTCATATCACAGTAAAATACTAAATTTAACCCCTTTATGGGTTCTAAATGAAAAAAAAATAGATAAGTGTTTTGGTGTAAATGGATACGCCTCTACCTAATATTCCCCAATGGTTTCTACCCCGCGATCACTCAAAAGTTTCCGTTTTCATCAAGGAACATGAGATGAGGGATTACATTAACTTTAAAAGATTCATCTAAAGCTTCTCGGGTTTTGGAATCAAAGAATGGAGCAGCGAGCCATGGTATTTTGGAGAAATAACCACTCAAGGATTCAATATTTTCATCACTTGAGATGAATATGATCTCTAAATCCCCTTTTGGGACGAGTTCTTTATATACTTCCACAAGGTTTGGGGTAAACCGTTGGCATGGGGCACACCAGGATGCAAAATAATATAAGCTCAACTTGTTACCATTTAAGGTGACGATTGTAATCTCAAAATTCCAAGATTTATCAATAAAACACCCATTTTTGTGTTAAACAATTTTAAATTTTGTGTAATTGCTTCAAACGAACATCTCAATCCAAGTATAACGAAGATGTAAGGGATCTATCACCTAAAGTCCTAATTTGGTGTTAAGAATTGTACGAAACAATACAAACCCATGACCACATTCCATTTATAGTCTTGAACATATCATAAACCCTAATACTAGATAAGTAACTTCTTCTCTGGCCAAACTCATGACTCTACGAACATATCATCAACCCATTTCCAGAAATCACCTTTTTTTTTTGTTTGGATCCTTCATGTGCAGCAAAAATCAATCACATACCAAGTATATATATATATATATATATATATATATATATATATATATATATATATATATATATATATATATATATATATATATATGGAAAAGGGTATGATAAAGCTTAGTTAAACATACCAAGCCATCAGAGGAGATGGGAAGAAGAATGACGGAGACGAAAAGAAGAAGAATGAAGCACTAATTCGATTTACGAAGGAGCCAAAGAGGATTACGTCACTTACAACCATGTCACCACTCTCTTATGGCACGTCACACACACTTATGCCATGTCACCAAGTATTAGGCCACATCAACATTTAACCTGTAGGAACAGGTTACCGATGAGTATGATTTGAACAAAATGTATACTTTGTTGTTTTTTTACAAAACCTTTAGTTGGATGATATTTTTTAAACATATAATATTTTGATGATGTTTTTTGAACGTTTTTAAAACATACTTACCCTTTATAAGCCATTTTCTCTTTTTTGTCTTAAACATTTGGTGCCACCTAGACGCCACAAATGATTTTGTCGTTTTTGTCATCTTGTTTATGGATAGGGTGTGGTTTGTAATCAATGCCAACCAAATTTTTTTTAATTAAAAAATGTAACAATTACTAATTAAAATAAAAAACGTAAATACGAATTAAAATAACATAATATTTCATTAAAATTAAAAGCATTACATTTATTTTAAAAAAACATAACATGAAATTTAAAAGAACTAAAACAATAACATAAAAATGATAATCCAAATATCATAAAAGCTTTCAATATGAATAATCTTCGTTATTATTGTTGGGAGGTTAATTCAGATCAATTTGATTAATTTGATATATATGTTCGTACAAATAGTTGCTAAAGCTCGTGATGTTTTGATTGTCATGTATCATGGTACCGGTTGGTATTGACACAATTAATGATACATTTTCGTTTTCTTGATACTGACATATCGGTTTGCTCTTGTTTTCTAAAATGATATTATGTAAAATGATACACACACACACACACACACATATATATATATATATATATATATATATATATATATATATATATATATATATATATATAGTAGCTGCAAGCTTTTCCACCGTTTGAGGACATTCATGCCAAATTTTGTAGTACGCGAATGCTTCTTGAGGAATTCAAATGCTCGTTCAACACCCTTTTTAGTTTTTTCTTGAAATGTTTAAAATTTTATGGGTTTTGGATCAATTGGACATGTTATGTTTTCACAAACACATCAAATTCAGGATATACACCATCGAAAATATAATACGCGTAGTCGTATGTCGTTCCATTAACTTTAAATGGACAACAAAATGCGTATTCGTCACAAAAGCTGTTAAATATAAGTGACATGTCACAAACATTTATACCATTGTTTGAACCGGGATGACCAAAATATAAATGCCAAACCCAAAGATTTTGTGATGCAACTGCTTAAAGTATGATTGTCGGGTGACCTTTATCACCCTATATAAATTGCCTTTTCCATGCATCAAGACAACTATCCTAATCACAATGAAGACAATTCAAATTTCCAAGCATCACAAGATAGCCATGAACATTTGCATGATGAGTGTATAATGATTGAACGTCATTAAAAGTAAGCTTACGTAAATATTTTGGACTATTTATTTTTGTGTTGAGTTTGTGTCCTGTTAACATGTTAAGCTTTAGACTTTGTAAATGTGTCATGTCATGTCAGATTGAAATAATTAATCCAAATCGAGAAAACATAACCCCCACCGAATAAGTACAAATAAGAAAGGGTATGAAACAAAAAGTAGGAGTTTCGTTGGAAAAAATATTTCCACCACCATGGTTTTTGATAGACCCGACAAATTTGTCGTGTCGGTTCGTGTCAAGTTGAAATATTAAACGAATTGAGAGTCTGGCTATAATCCGACTTATTTAATTAACCTACTGCATCGTGTCAACCCGTTTATTTTTGTGACAAGTTTTTGTCAAGTTAATAGGTTAGGGTTTAGACCTTAAACAATAGACATGTTGAGATAGTAGGAGTTAGGGAGATAGAAAAGAGAAAAAAAGTGAAAAATGGAAAGGGTAAGAGTTGGGAGGTGGAAGTGGCAAGGTGATGAGGACGAACGAGTGATCGAGTGAAGCTGTAAAGTATGATAGAAAAATAAAAATCTAAAATTGAAGACTCGACCTAGTTAGCTATGTTGTTTCTATATTATAAAGCGATTAAATCAAAGTTTTTTCTTTTTATATCTTATTTTATAGTTGGGTCGATCCAATTTATTAAAAAAAAAGGAAAAACCTTTATATATACAACCATGTCATTTTTCAATTAAAATTGTTAACATAAACATTACTTAGTTTAATTTTTTTTGTCATGTCAATTTATTTAATCGAAAGAGTTGAAAACTCTTTCCTGATTTTTTTTTTCATATCAGGTTGGTGTCTTGTAATTTTTTGCTACTCTAATTTTTGAAGCTGACAAATGCACAACAAAAATAAGAAAAATAATTGATTAAAGTATCATAAAGTTAAGAATAAAATAGTAATTTTGTATGTATTTAACAGGACAAAACAAACGGGGTCAATGACGGGATCTGATTCAAAAGAAATTGAAACCCTAAAGATGAAACCGTCAATAAATACTTTTCAGGGATCCAATACATAAGTTTTATATAAGTAGACGGACCATTTCTGTAATTTGCTATTGCTTCGATGTTTGACCGAGAACAGGAGACGTCCAACGGTGGAGATTTGTCGATAAAGAAAGTACAAGCAGACGGAAGCACAAGGAGCATTCTAGAGGCTTCTTTAGTATCGTTTATATAAGGATCAATCAATCTGGGCCGTCCACATCTACCTCGTTAAATACTATATACCTCCCACCCTCAAATTCCAATCCCCTCTCTCAACACGAACATAGCCGAGTCAAGTCTTCCCGTATCGATCTACTTCTTCGTTGGTACGCTTCTGTCTATCTAACAGATTTTTTTTTTTTTTTTTATAAATTTTACACCTATCTGCTTGTATCTTTCGGCGATCGGTTGATGAATTCGATCTGGTTTTGATATTATTGTGTTTTATATTTGCGTGTTTGTGTTAGATTTGTAATTGAATATTGAAGATCGCAGAAGAAGAGCAAGATGTTTGGAAGAGCACCGAAGAAGAGCGATAATACGAAGTATTACGAGATCCTCGGGGTCCCGAAGAATGCTTCCCAGGATGATCTCAAGAAGGCTTATCGTAAAGCCGCCATTAAGAATCATCCTGATAAGGGAGGAGATCCCGAAAAGGTTCTACTACCTAACCCTGACGTTTTGTCTTTTATATTTTTTTTTGCTTTGTTTGTCTTTTTATACGTTGCTTAATCAATTCTTGGATGATGTGCTATTCTCAAACGTAATCTGGTATTTGTTGTGATGGTAGTTTGTCGAAGATGATTGTGTAATTTAATTCCGTATCTGGTTTAAGATTAGCTTCAATGATTTGTTTGAGGATGGGTAATTTAGACCCAAAAGTTCTGAAGTGTTAATAAGTTCCAATAATTCCAGTCGTTGAATTTCCAAAAATTGCTAGTTTTTATGTGAACTGAAAATACTTAGCTACGTGAATCTTGTCAAATAATGAATATTATAAATTGAATCATCAAATTGTTGGTTAACTGATGCCATGTCTTGGTAATAGCAAGTCTCAATTTTTCGTTCATGTTCAATTTTCTACATTATATAGGCTAGATATCCTGTACATATTCTATATACACTTTCAAGCCCTTGTTTTTAACAACTCAGTAAAATGGTGTCTATCTTTGTACTCCTACTCACATACTCGAAATTGTGTCTACTTTTTAGTTTAAAGAGCTTGCCCAAGCATATGAGGTATTGAGTGACCCAGAGAAGCGTGAGATATACGATCAGTATGGTGAGGATGCCTTGAAGGAAGGAATGGGTGGTGGAGGTGGTGGTCATGATCCCTTTGACATCTTCCAATCTTTCTTTGGTGGTGGTAATCCCTTTGGAGGTTAGAAAACGTCATCTAGAACTAAGTTAATTTCAGATTTTGTTTTTTGGTATGTAAGTTTTTTATTCTTTAACTAATTTGAAATCTTCTGTATCCAGGTGGTGGTGGTGGCAGCAGCAGGGGTCGTAGGCAAAGAAGGGGCGAAGATGTCATTCACCCCCTTAAAGTTTCCCTTGAAGACCTCTACAATGGAACTTCCAAGAAACTATCTCTTTCACGTAATGTAATCTGCTCCAAGTGTAAGGGGTGAGTAGTGATGGAGTTCTCGTCTTCCTACCTGTATTGGTTCCCTTTCTTCTTTCACTAACTCAAGTTCAAATCTTGCAGAAAGGGTTCAAAGTCAGGTGCTTCAATGAAGTGTGCAGGCTGTCAAGGTTCAGGAATGAAAGTCTCCATCAGACATCTTGGCCCATCTATGATCCAACAAATGCAGCATCCTTGTAACGAGTGCAAGGGGACTGGTGAAACCATCAATGATAAAGATCGCTGTACACAGTGCAAAGGTGAGAAAGTTGTTCAAGAGAAGAAGGTTCTAGAAGTCCATGTGGAGAAGGGCATGCAGAATTCCCAGAAGATTACCTTCCCTGGTGAAGCAGATGAAGCTGTAAGCTTTTTTCATTTAATTATGATCTGAATGTATAAAGTCATGTATATTATATTATATATATATATATATATATAGATTATGGACTGATTTTGTTTATGTTTTTTTTGCAGCCTGACACGGTTACAGGTGATATTGTGTTTGTGTTGCAACAAAAGGAGCACCCTAAATTTAAGCGAAAGGGTGATGACTTGTTTGTTGAGCACACATTGAGTTTAACCGAGGCTCTGTGTGGGTTCCAGTTCATATTAACTCATTTGGATAGCAGACAGCTTCTCATCAAATCGGAACCTGGGGAGGTCGTTAAGCCTGGTAAGTGTTTTGTTTTCTTTGTGAGTTGCTTAATGTTGTTAGTTTTAGTCTGATTCTGATTGTTATTTTATGATCATTGTTTGTGTAGATCAATTCAAGGCGATAAATGATGAGGGTATGCCAATGTATCAGAGGCCATTCATGAAGGGGAAGCTGTACATCCACTTTACTGTTGAGTTCCCGGAATCTTTGTCACCTGAGCAGTGTAAGGCGTTGGAGGGGGTGCTGCCACCTAAGCCTTCCATGCAGATGACAGATATGGAGTTGGATGAATGTGAAGAGACAACTCTGCATGATGTCAACATTGAAGAGGAGATGAGAAGGAAACAGCAGCAACAAGCTCAAGAAGCTTATGATGAAGATGAAGATATGCATGGTGGTGCACAGAGGGTACAATGTGCACAGCAATGAAGATGTGCATTGAAAGATGGTGCTCGTTTATAGGGGGTTCTGGGAAGATAATAATGTATCTGGTGTAATTTTTATTTTTTTGTTATGTTATAGTGATAAATCCGGTCTATCTATTTTGTTAAGTGTTTAAGATGTATGGATGATTTACTCGTTTTGAACAATGATTTTGCGAAGCTTTTTCAGTCTTTCTGGATATCCTTGCCTGCTGTTTTTATTACCCTTGTTTGTTTCCAAGGGTTTTATTTTATTTTATTTATTGTTTGTTTTTTCAAGTAGGTTTTGGTTTTGGTTTTTTTGGTAGTAAAGAAATATTTTTTCTGTAGTGGTAAGAAATGTTTTCATACTGTCTCGATGTTATTTCCAGAGTACTGGTATCATGTTGAAGACTTTAAATCATGACAGTGACTTTTAAAAAACGGGTTAAAGAAACCCACAAGAAAGTGGTAATGACAGTATAAAATTATGCGGGCTGTAAAAAGGATATTGATTAACTAAGTTAAACTCGGGGAGGAAGGCTGGTGGTTGAGGTGTCTCGTTACCGGTCTGTGTCAGGTGGGGTGGGTTTTTAAATCAGATTTGGGCTAGATAAAGGTAAAACACGACTTTGGAGGTAGGCGGCTTGAACAGGTTCTTCGGGAACACCATTATCTCCAACTTGGGACTGACAACACCAGAAGGTTTGGAGGGTTCGATGACGTCGATTCCCTCTACTCTAATAATAAGATTCTAAACTTCTATCACAAAAACTGTTTCAAGAAGGTTAAGGTCTATTTGATATGTAGCCAACTAAGTTTGGTC
Organism: Lactuca sativa; assembly: GCF_002870075.4. NCBI lineage: Eukaryota > Viridiplantae > Streptophyta > Magnoliopsida > Asterales > Asteraceae > Lactuca > Lactuca sativa. Next base: position 200,523,530 of record NC_056624.2, read on the forward strand.
AGTATTTTTGGCCAACTTGGTCCGGTCAATCCGTTTGATAAAGGCGTAAATGTGTCTGTCCAATGCTTTGACTCGGTCATCTTGAACGACGTAGATACTCGCTTCCTAGCTTGCAACCTCGTTCCTTCGTTGTCTCCTTTCTCCATCGACGCCGACCCTTTCTACACAACAATGTTGTTGTCCAACACCCTCCTCTTTGACGCCTTCCTCCATCGACCTGCAACTTCGAGGGTAAGTTCTTTCGCCTTTTTTTTTTTTTTTTTTTTTTTTTTAAATTAGATGTATATATGTATGTATTTTCTGAAATTGGATGTTATTTGTGCCTGTATTTCCTGAAATTAGATGCTATTTGTGTATGTATCTGTAGAAATTTTATCCTATTTGTGTATGGATTTTAGAAATTTGATGAATCACATTTATTGTTTATCACTTGTCTTCAAAACAGGATTGCTTGGATTGGATTGGATGTTGAGTTCACGCTTGTTGTTGTTATGATAGTAAGGTCTTTGGTGACAAATCTACTGAAGCAATTAAAAAGAAGTGCAAGTGGGTGAAGAAAAGGTAAAAAGAGGGCTTGCGTTGAGTTCACGGTTGTTGCCGTTCTTGTTCTTAGTTCTTACAATAAGTAGCCTCATATGGTCATTCCATGCTTATTATATCAACGGGAAACGACACAAAGCTTTTTGCATATTCAACCAACGAGTTCACCAACATTGGTCCACATGATATCTGTCATGCACCACAAACACTAGCCATTCAGTTGGTGTGCAGTAATGCTAGTTCTATGCTTCTGATTCAGTCTTCAAAGTGGTTGGATATGTTTATGGTTAATGTGAAAGGAGGATATGGTGTTTCGACTACTGATATAGTGGCTCGAGTGAAGAGCAAGAGCAAGAGGAAGATCATTTACAACTCCATGTCCTCTTCACAAAGATTTTTTTTCATGTTCACATTTGGTAATTTTATTTCTTTTGACTGTTTATGGAGCTTGTAACATCTAAATCTTGAGATGCATTTTATTTTATTAAAGTTTGGCCTTTTGAAGTTGCCACGACGTGGTGAAGGATTGCCACGACCTGGCGAGACATTTTTGGTCGCAGATTTCTTTTGACCCACCATGTCGCGACATATATAGGCCACGACGTGTCCGACGCTGCAGACTTAAACCCTAACCTTTCGGGCTTTGCACCCTATTTAAAGGAATGATGAGGCTATGGTTTGGTCTTCTCACTATACTTGTGGGCCGATGACACCAATCTAACATACTGAATTGTGCTATGTAGAATGTTAGCTGTTTTTGTGACTCTTGCATGTATGATTAGGTTGAAATATACCCAAGGATGGGCCCATTATTATATGTTTGGATTGAAGTATACCCTAGGACTGGGCCCATTATTGTATGTTTTGGTTGAAATATACCCCAGGGCTAGGCCCATGATTGTATGTTAGGTTGGAATATACCCCAGGACTGGGCAAATTGATTAGTATGGTATGTCGCATTTTGGAGAACTCACTAAGCTTTGTGTTTACGGTTTTGTGGTTTAACATTTCCAGGTACTTCCAGTTCGAAAGGAAGGGCCTGACATGCTCGCATAACATCCAAATCATGATTCCGCATTTATGACTATTTTACTCTGATGATTTTCATACACTGTATTGTGATTGATTTTGAGACACCTGATGTATGGATTGATGAATTTTAAAATGAAAAATTTATCACTTTTTTTTGGGATGTTACAAGTTGGTATCAGAGCCTTGGTTTGAGGGATTCAAGCATACTCTCGGGTGTGTCAGAACTCAAACTGAGGCATTGATAATCTTATGAAAAGAAAAATGAGTTTTCTAAAAAGATTTTACAAAGAAAAGGGGCTATGATGCGTGCAATCAACCAAACTTAAGTAAGTGATTTCCAAAATACCCATACCAATTTATTATGACTAATATGCATGTTATGTGAATTGCATGCTAGAGTAGGGCTAAGGGTACCTTCAAGAATGGTATGCTAGAATTTCCTGATTTGTGTGATGCCTTATAACCTTGGGGGGGGGGGGGGGATTGGATGCTATGTATTACTTGAGATTTATATTGGCTCAGTTAATTGCTAAGTGTATCCTTTAAAAATTGTATACGATTAGGATCATATAGCCCAAGAATGATTGGTTTGACCTTATTTTCTGTTCCTTGTTTGGTTGTGGGCTTAGGGTAGAATCATTTATTCGACAATCTATGTGATGGGTTTTGGTCCTAAGAACATCCTATGTGCTCATACAAACCCTAATGCTTGGATCTAGGTTTCTCTATTGTACATGCAAGTTATCCAAGACTATAAACCCTAATTCAAGTAATCATATTAACATGAGAATAGGTTTAAGATGTTACCTTGATTGTTATGTAGCAATAACAATCCCAAATCTCCTTTTATTGACTTTAGAAAGCTTAGAGTCACAATTGTCACTCCTCTAATGGTTTGCAAACACCATAAGCAAGAGGATGAAGAGGAGAGAGGATGGAGGCTGCCTAAAAATGTCTACAAACCCTAGAGGAGTCTTGTCCACGTTTTTGGTCCTTTAGGGATCTATATATAGTGAGGCTATTAGGGTTATCTAACAAGGAAACCTTAATTTGGATGCTTAAGCCCTAAGCAACCCATAGACTCCTATAATTAAGGCCTTGGACGATTTCATTATGGGTTTCCCCATAGAATTCGTCCACCCCTTAATACAAGGCAATCCATGGCCCAAATTGCAATTATCTTATAATTACAATTCCAGTCCCTTAAGTTTAATTAATCTCTTTTAGTCACAAAACTAATTACCAATTAATTCTTGACTAATATTAATTAAACAATATGATTTCTCCTTTAATATATTATTCTCATAATATATTAATAAATCATAGCTTTCCAAAGCCGCTGTCAACTCTGGTCCTATCAGATACGCGTGTCCTTAGATAAGGGATCATATATTCCTCCATTCTAGATATCGTATGAGACATGTTTTCAAATCATTCTCTTTGTACTATATATCGATTCCCGATTTATGACGACTGACTAATTGAACAAATCAAATTAGCCCTAGCCCGGCCGAGCATTTACGTTTGTCATCACAAAATCATCGAGGGGCCCAAAGATATCGCTTTTATCCTACTTTGGATAAAAGGAACATATAAACTTTGATACAATGCTTGCTTGCACTTACTCACCGAATCACACACAACAATATGTTTTATAACACCAAGTTACTAGTGCGTTTACATATTATCAATGTGCAACCGATTTGCAAGATACAACTCACACATCTCGGTTTCAAGAATATAAGATGTTATCGTCTCACTAATCACTCGTGATACAATTCATGGAGTGATCCAAGTGAACGTGGGTTTAATCCAATGCTCAAATCATATTCATAAGCACTCATGAACATTGCAGCAAACCTTTGCTATGTCTAATACGCTCTAGACAATCTACAAACCAATTCATGACAGTCTTCATTCATACTTACTTCCAACGTATGACTAACTGTGGTCCGTTTGAATAATTCGATTATTCTTAATAAACTAAATTATTTAGGAAGTCAAAACATGCAAATGTGAAACACAAGAATAATACTAATCCCATATGGCCTCAAACCTTTGAGTATAAATAAAACACCTTTTATTTATCACCATATCGATTACTCATTATTTGTCGTTTCGGGTAATCAACTTCTTACTTGAATTATTACACTTGTCCCATGCTCCTAGCATGCACACAATGTTTACCTATGGTTCTTACTTTGTGAAATAGACCAAATTGAGCACATTTCCAATCATTCTCATTTCACAACTCCAAATCCTTTTTCATAAGTGAAAGAATATCAAATTCTTGCTACTTATAGAATATGCTAGATTCTAAAATTTTATGCAATTGTCCTTTCGTAAATTCATTGCACCAAAGTCACAAAGACTATTGCCAATGATATTACAAAGTCCTCTATCGGAGATTGTTACAAGACAATTCCTTAGATATGATGTCTCTCACTCAAAGTACATTCCTTTGAACATCCTTTTGCATAAAAGTTTCTAATCTAGACATAGATTTTCAATATTCAATTCCCAATATGGACACGTTTCCATATTTTCCATATGACAACTCATTCTTAATAGAATCTCATCTACTCATAATAATGTCGATATGATCCATCAAATATGGAAACATTTCCATATTTTCCAATACTATACTTCCAACTACTCACAAGCGACCAATCCTCGACTAACTTTGGATTGTCCTTTGATAGTTGTTTAATTATTTTAGTCAAAACCGAATTTTGTCCTTTTTCCCTCTAAATGCGCTAGACATTTGGAAAATTTTAGAATAGTCAAATATCATAGCATTTGTAATCGATCCAATACCCGAAGCGTATGGGACACGATGCATAAAGATTTGATACTTCATCAATATTCTGCCATAATATTTTATTTGCTATGTTCTCAAAATTCGGATTGTGAAGAGGAATGCCGTAATCATAATCGAAATTTTAAGAACACACTATGTACCCTTGACTAAATTTATTAACATTTCTCAACCTAATCCTTTAGATTTGAAATGAAGCATAATATTCTCTCCCTTAATTATAGCAAAACAACTTTACAACCCTTACGACTTTGCAAGGTATAACTTTTGTTTTCTATAATTAATATTGCCAACTTGCCATACGTGCCTTAATAATCATACAATCATAACTTTTATGTTCCCACTATCATGATGATTATTATAAACATAACACTTATGCTCCCACTAGCTTTGACATGTATTCAGAAACAACTAACTTCCAGAAAAACAATACCTATTGAATTTCTTAAGTCCATGTTTCTAATACTTAGTGCTTTGATAATATTTTATCAAGGCCTCTTAAACTTATACACCTTTGCCTTAGATAGTTCATATGTGTGTCTAAACAATTAAGACTAATTGCCAAACCTCACAATTGAAATTATGGAAAGGGATACCGTAACCATAATCGAATTCGAGAATGCAATTTTACAATCACTATCTTCTTAAAATCTTTCTCAGTGAAAACATTTCCTCACAATCATTTTCATGAAGGAGGAAATCTTATGAAACTTAGATTTAAACGGTGTATGTGTTCCTATCCATGTGAATTTGTTAAAACCAAGGTTTACGACAAATTCAAACTCATATGGACCGAACTTTCTTAATCTCGATTTCTTGCCTTATGGTAGCACATCTGCCCACCACGTCTTCCAAGTAGTTAAGCAGCTCACCTTTTCTTATCAATGTACTTTTCATTGATCAAGGTCGTTGCCTTTTATGCATTCAAATGAGAACTCATAGGACTCACATGCATAATTAACTCGATTGGATCGGCACAGAAACAAAATAATGTCAACACGATGGGTTGTAAACCTCAACTCGTGTGCTAGTGATGACCGATAAGGTCTATTTGATTTGTTCTTGAAACCTTTCAAGACCAATAAGACTCTCACTGACTCCTTGACATATAAGATTCTCTTGTCAACAACCATTTCTTGACAAACAAATATTCAAGAGTTAGTGTAGCTTTTATCAAAACACTTCATAAATTGGTCCTATTTGGTCTTTGTCTTATCCAAGACATCACAACTTTCCACATTTGATGAATGTTATAAACCTTCTTAATACTTATCACTCAATGTCACACTCTTAACATTAAGACTTGTTTTGGAACGAAGTATGATTGACTTATTGATTTAACCATTTCTTCAATCCTTGATTCCTCTTCTTAAACATAAAATTGTACTAAGACTCACTTAGAGGATCAATTGAGATATGGTTCTTAATCATTAAGACCTATCATAAAGCATAAAATGTACTCTCCCTTCTTCTTAGAATGGAAAAACTTTTATTTTTCTACCTACTTGATTCTTCTTATTCGTTCTGCTATTGATTTAAACTTTTTCAATCAATTCAGAATTACACTTAATCTTATAAGTATAATCATATTTACTAAATCTTTAGTAAATCATGACGAATATCTTTGTTACTCTTATGGTGGACTTGATCAACACGCAGCTTTGTGTATTCGATCTCCAAGTCCTTCACTTGACACTTTGTCAATGAATTAGTCTAATTTTCAAATATGAAATTTCTCATTCATCGTGCAACCAAGTTGCATGATTCCAAGTTTCTGTCCAATTGAAACTTGGGCGATGAGAAACTCTCCCTATTTGGTAAATTCTCGACTTTTCATAAATAACATAATAAGAACCAAATCCATTATTGCTAATATTCAAACATCAATTTTTCATATACGCCATTGCAAGGATAAATAAATAATATAAAATCAAAATTTATTTTATTGCGGAAAATTTTTTGTCCTTACAATGCAATTCATTGAAAAACTATGCTAATACATCTTTCTTAGCAATCTAATTCTAACTCTAAGTAGTAGCTCAAGAATCTAATCTTCGAGAAATGCGATCGAAATCCATTCCTTCACGGTTAGATTCTGCTCACTTCTTCCCTTAAGCTTCCTTTCTTTTCTTCGATCCTACAAAACATCAATTGTAATCTTATCACATTATGTATTAAGGATCTAGAATAGAAGCTTAAAAGAGTTAGTTAATGGATTTTACCTATATTAGAGCCATACGTTTCGACTCTCCCATCTCTTAGATCTCTTAGGTAAATGGGGCAGCTTCGTCTCCAATGCCCCTTCTCTTGGCCATAAAAGCAAATTGACTCTTTTGGAACATGACATGGAACTACTTCAGACATTGACTTTCTCTTATGATCAAACTTTTCGATCATAGCATGTCTTTCGTTGCCATTGTCTATATCCATAGAGGTCTTAAAGGCAGATTCACCAATCAAATTTGTTTTTCCATTGCGCCAAACCATTGCTGATTCAGCAGCAATAAGCATATAGGTGAGATCTATAAGGGTCACGTCGCGGTTCATCATATAGTACTCTCTTACGAACTCACTATATGAGTTAGGAAGTGACTGAAGAACCCAATCAACGACCATCTCCTCACAGACAACGGATCCCAACATTCTTAACCTATCAATGTGTGACTTCATCCTTAGGACGTGTGCACACACCGACTTTCCTTCTTTATGTTTACTTGCCAAAAGGGCTTGAGTGATCTTGAACTTTTCAAGCCTTCGAACTTGTGGGTTAGGGAGAATAATTGGAGGAGGAGGAGGAAGTGAAGTATGATCTCTTGTTCCTTGATCGAATCGTGGAATATCATCTTCATGTGGAATGCTTGTTCCACGGGATTTGAGAAGACCATAGTTGTCAAACTTTGACATCTACAAGAGAAAATAAATTCAAGTTAGTTGATTGATTGAGTCCTTAGTAAATCACCCAAATGAGATACTAAGGCTAGGACCCAACACAATATTCTACAACTCGGGAGAGGGATGCCGTAACCCAAATTGCAGAACATTTGAAGGTAAGTGAATGACGATTCACTAATTTCCACCATGAAAACGAAAAAGAAATTTAAGTTTTAAATCTATGAAAACTCCTAGATCCTTTGAGATTCATTGAACATTTCAATGGCATGTTTAAATCTCGATATGCCCCTCTTGTTTGTGACTGGGATGCCGAGGATCACAAAGCGGGTGTGAATAACCATGCAAACTTACATGGTCCCCTCACATGTTACAGTCACCTATTTGATGTGCCGGTAAACCACACACGCTCCACCGAACTATGACAAACATTGAGTCACCCTTTGCTACCTTTGCTTAGAACCATTTGGTGTGCCGGTAAACCACACACGCTCCACTAACGTCTTCGCAAGGGCACAAAGTGTAATTTCATGGAATTGCATCAATTCACTTTTGCCTAAGTAACTAAGATTGAGAATTTGTAAAACATTTAGTTACTTTTGTATATCATTATACTTATAATGGAAGGTTTCGTCCTATCCTACCCGTTCGGCTAACGACCCTCCACTAGTCAAGAGTGTGGTGGGTAAGAGTGGATACCCATTCAATCGTCATTTTATAGGCAATTCCTTAAACACCCCTTATAGACCAGCTTCGTGAATGAGGCCCATTAACAGTAAGACTGACTTTTACTCATACATATATATAATGTTAGACTTTTAATGTTATATATAGTATATGGTGTATTTTATACTTTTAAAATACTAGGTGGTCTAATTTAACAATTATACTTTTAATTCAATTAAATTGTAAACCTAAACTTTTATGGATTTATTAAACATCTTTTAATTATACACCTTAATTAATTAATAAAACCATAAGGGTGTGATATGAACTTTTCAAAACAATACTAGGGTTTTAGAATTTAACATTCCTAAATTAAACTTTTAATCAACTTTTAAATTCCAAAACTTGAGGGCAAGTTTTGAAACATTTCAAAACATTAGGGTTTAGAATTTAAATATACATCAAAATTAAACAATTAATAAAAATTTAAATTCCAAAACTTGAGGGCAAGTTTTGAAATCTTTTTCAAAACACTAGGGTTTCAACTATTTAAATTTCAAAACAATAAAACTTTTTGGGTTCAAATTTAAACTATAAAACGTAAAAGGGAAAATATGAAACTTTTCAAAGCACAAGTATCAAATAACAAATAATCTAAATTAACATTTAATCACATAATTATCCATATTTGATTTATTTAATGATTTCTTGCAAAACAATTTACCAATTTAATCAAAATAATTAATCAACTATCACATAAGGAAACAAATATTTTATTAATTGATAAATATCTTCAATTAGATCAAGAATATAGTCAAATATATCATAAAATCGGATTTATATTGATCTAATATGATAAGGCAACTATCCTTAAGCAAAAACAGCATGAAATCCCGAAGTTTGCTCCATCTGACGAGTTGACTCGTCGAGTCAGCATGGACTCGGCGAGTTCAGCTATGGACTCGGCGAGTCCAGCCTCCAGAAACCAAAAAAATCGAATTTTTCAAACATATAATGCATCAATACAATAGAAACCAGTCTAGGCTCTGATACCACTGATGGGTTTTGGTCCTAAGAACATCCTATGTGCTTATACAAACCCTAATGCTTGGATCTAGGTTTCTCTATTGTACATGCAAGTTATCCAAGACTATAAACCCTAATTCTAACATTCAAGTAATCATATTAACATGAGAATAGGTTTAAGATGTTACCTTGATTGTTATGTAGCAATAACAATCCCAAATCTCCTTGTATTGACTTTAGAAAGCTTAGAGTCACAATTGTCACTCCTCTAATGGTTCACAAACACCATAAGCAAGAGGATGAAGAAGAGAGAGGATGGAGGCTGCCTAAAAACGTCTACAAACCCTAGAGGAGTCTTGTCCACGTTTTTGGTCCTTTAGGGATCTATATATGGTGAGGCTATTAGGGTTATCTAACAAGGAAACCCTAATTTGGATGCTTAAGCCCTAAGCAACCCATAGACTCCTTTAATTAAGGCCTTGGACGATTTCCTTATGGGTTTCCCCATAGAATTCGTCCACCCCTTAATACAAGGCAATCCATGGCCCAAATTGCAATTATCTTATAATTACAATTCCAGTCCCTTAAGTTTAATTAATCTCTTTTAGTCACAAAACTAATTACCAATTAATTATCGACTAATATTAATTAAACAATATGATTTCTCCTTTAATATATTATTCCCATAATATATTAATAAATCATATTTAATCCTTTCTCTCCATAATTCATCCTATCAAGTTGCTTTGGTGAAGACAACCCAAAAGGACCATGCACCATCGGGTCAAGTACGTACGAAAATAGTTATGGACTTAGACACTAATCCAACACTATGTGGTCCCGTTCCTTGTATAATTTGCATGCATAATGTAACCAACGGTGTTGATAAAGGTTCCTAGTATTGTAGAGGCTGGTGAGTTGAGATTTCCTAGGAGAGTCTAGGAAATGCCCTAGTAGGAGATGTAAGTTGGTTAGCATAGGGACTGTATGTTTATGGATTAGTAGGGTGACTTAAAGGATTCATGATGGTTCTTGAGGGAAGTACGGATAGGTGTGGAAGTTAGTATTTGGACCGTACTACTGAAAGCACATGATCTATACTCGATTCAAGGATGGTCTTGGAGGCTCTAAGGAGCATGCATATTGGGAGTTCCCTCGAGCTTATTATGATTGTTTGTATGTTGTATTTTAGTATGGCGACCACTCGAAGAGGAGCTTCTGGTTCTGGTTCTGGTGCATAACTGATTGGTGAGCGGTTGCATGAGTTTATCACGTCGGAGATTACTCGTGGTATTATGGAGGTTACCCTTGTGATTTTTCGTACCATCAAGAGGGCATTATGGAGCTTTTGGATGAGAGTATCGGGGCCTTTCGAGCTGAGATCATGGTAGGACAGTTAGGAGCGCAGACTCCCTCTTTTCGGGAGTTCAAGGCCTGTGGAGCTCCGGAGTTCTTTGGGGCTAATGACCTTATTGATAGCCACCGATGGATCTCTAATGCTCAAAGAAAGAACTTCTGCCATAAGGAGGCGAAGGTGGGGTTTGCATCCTGCCTTTTGAGGGACCGACACCGTGATTGGTGAGAGGAGGTTGGTTATACGTTGGGATCTACAGATGTGGTGGCCATGACTTGGGAGGGTTTTGTGACTAGATTCCAGGAGGAGTTTGCACTGGCTATTGATGTGCAACAGATGGCGAGGGAGTTCCAAGACCTTTTCCAGATTACTGAGAGTGTGGCAGAGATCACCGCCAAATTCCAAGAGAGGGCTTTGTTGGTTCCGCAGTATGTTGCAGATGAGGAGATGAAGAAAACGAGATATCATGACATGTTGAGAGATGACATCAGTGAGTTTGTTTGATATTTAGTGTGCAAGACCCCAAATGACATGATTGCTAGAGCACGAGAATAGGAGATGAGCTGGAGCTTTAGGCGAAGTGCTAGGCAAAGCAGGTGCAAACAACGGTGGCCAGGAGAAAAGGCCAGGGGTTTCTGATTCGCATCCTAGAGGCCAACAGGGTAGGAGCCGTTGTGGCAAGTGCGACAAGCCGCACAGTAGGACATGTTGAGCAGCGGGATCAGGTTGTTTTAGATTTGGGCATACTGGACATAAGAGTAGGGATTTACCTCGAGGCGCACTGATTTGATTTCATTGCAATCAGACTGGCCATAAAAAGGCCGATTGTCTGAGCCTAACGGGAGGAGCAGTGGCTGCGTATTAAACCATTGTCGTGCACAATATTAGCAAATAGTATTTTCACTGCTTGGTTGCACTAAATGAAAGCACAGGGAAGCAGGGTTGAACCGTCAGGGACATAACCAAACAATCAATGACTTATTGCATAAGGAAAATAATAGTGATTTAAACATCATATATGAAAAAGGGGGATTTTTAATTAATAACTAAACTAAATAGCAGTGAAAATAAACTAAACAAATTCAATAAAAAAAAAATTCAACTCTGCTGCGACTTACATAATCATGCAAACAACCCAAATTTGGTTATTCAGAATGTGTTCCATCTAAGTTGGTACTGAGAAAAACAAAGAAGCTCTAGTATAAGGCCGGGCGGTATGGTGAGCGGGGAAGGCCACAGGAAACGTCCCGCATGGAGAAACACCGCACCGGGGGTGCGGGAAAGGAAACGCGGGAAAGAGATGGGGGGAGGGAGTCCCACACACTCTCTCTGTTCATTTGATTGGGTGTTTATTTTATTTTTCTTTTTTTTATTCAAAACGGCTATATAGCCGTTATATATATATATATATATATATATATATATATATATATATATATATATATATATATATATATATATATATATATATATATATGTATATATATGTATATATATTCTTTCCCTTTTCTTAAACTATAAATACCACAATATCCAATCATTTTTTAACCCATACCTTATACTTCTCTCCAAAAAATATTATTCAAAATGTCATCATCTTCATCATCCGATTCGACGGCTGTAGAGGAGACTAAGTTTATTGGTTCTGTCATGGCGAAAACGGTTGCATACTATCAAAATCTACTAGGCGAAACATCACATGCACGATCTAAGCTAAGAAAGCCGCGGTTGCATAGAAATCACGAAGCCGTACACGATCACCTTATAGAAGATTATTTTGTAGATGACGCCATCTACGCTGTAAAGTTTCGACGTCGGTTCTCGATGAGGAAGGAACTATTCTTACGTATTGTTGGCGATTTGGAAGGCCTCTTTCCATATTTCCAATGGAAAATGGATGCAAGGCGGGTAAAAGGTTTCTCTCCCGTTCAAAAATGCACGACTGCATTTCGTCAGCTAGCATACGGCATGGGCACAGATAAATGGGACGAGTATTTTAGGATGTCAGAGCATACCGTGCGGGAGTTCTGCAAAGCGATATGTTTGGTTTATGGGGTAACGATATTTGCGCAAACCAACTATCAACGATGTCCACCAATTGTACACGGCGCATGAAGGCAAACATGGATTCTCTGGAATGCTAGGTAGTATCGATTGCATGCATTGGAGTTGGTCATTATGCCCCAACGCATGGCATGGTTAGTACATGAGAGGCGGCCACAAAGAGTCGACGACATTCTAGAGGCTATCGCATCACATGATCTTTGGATATGGCATGCATTCTTTGGTCCAAATGGTGCAAACAATGACATCAATGTGCTAGACCAGTCGTCGGTATTCAACGATATCTACCTTGGAAAGTCGCACGATGTACCTTTTCAAGCAAATGGGGTAGCATATAAGCGTGGATACTATCTTACTGACGGTATATATCCTCCCTTGTCTGTTTTTGTGAAATCGTTTACATGTCCTAACGACCAGAAAAGGAAAAAGTTTAAAGAGGCGCAAGAGTCAGCTAGGAAGGATGTGGAGCGAACATTTGGTGTACTTAAGAGACGTTGGCAAGTAATAACAGTCGGGGCAAGGTCATATGAGGTGAAAAGGTTACAACACGTAATGTATACATGTATCATATTGTATAATATGATTCTTGAAGACGAAGGATGAGCGATATGCCGATACAACGAAAATGAAGTTTTGCCAAATGTCGAAGGAGTAGCCGTTGGTACACAAGAGTATAGGGTGAATAGAAGAGAAGTACACAATCGCGAAATTCATCACGCCCTTCGTGCTGATTCGGTGGAGCACATTTATAGGTCTCATATTCAGCCCCCGTTAGAGTTTCCTCACGAGGATTTGTTTGACGAATCAGACAAGGATTCTGATATGTTCGTCGAGAGTGAAGATTCCGACGACGAGAGTGACGTTGTGGAGAATGATGAAGACGGTCAAGGCGATGACGAGGACGATGAGGGCGATGACGAACACTATGATTCTGAGTGACGTATTTTGGTTTATATAAAATTAGGATATTAATTATTTTTCTACTTATTTAAATATTAGATTTAATGTAATTTTTATTTTAATTAATGAAATGATTTTTATTTTTAATTAAATTTTATGTTTAGTATTAATTTGAAAGTTATAAATCATAAAAAAAATTAATTTTATTTAATAAAAAAAAGTGAGGGAATGGTTCCCACCCATTCCTTGGGTTTTAGGTCAGAGAAAGAAATGTGAGGGAAATGAGGGTATGACCAACAAAAAGTGAAAGAAGCTTCCCTCCCATACCCTCCGGCCTAATCTCTTTTACCTAGTTAAATTAACAAAAACAAGCTTTTCAATAACCCTAACTTTTTATTGTCTGATTAAACAAGCGCTTAATTAAGATCATAAAAATTGCATTAAGATCTTTGTAAAATTCCCAACAATACTTAATACTTCTCACAACCTCAGCGTAAACAGTGGCGGATCCTCACTAGGGAAGGGGGGCCATGGCCCCGTGATTTTTTTACTTATTAATACTTGTATTATATAAAAGGATAGGTTCATCTTTTTTTACTAATTTTATGGCCCCTCCAGTTTTTGATATATGACATTGAATTATCAGCTCCAAAATAACAACACAAAAAATCAAGCTTATTTGGTGATAAAAAGATTCTATATAATTAACAGATTATCCGAAAATCACTGAAAAAATCACAACCAAATCCTAATTTTAAAAAGATAATATCTTACTCTATAAATAAACCCCGAAAACTATTATAATTTACATTTTATTAACACAATGTTTCAGAAAATATGAAACGTAAAAACTTAAGAACATTGTTGCCATAAAAATTGCTCACCGGAAAACACTCCCGGAGTCCTCGAATAGGCCGGTCTTCTCACCAGAAAATATGCCGCCTAATAGTGAGTGCTCAATCACTCACTATTTCTTCTTCGCCCTTCTTGCACTATGTGTGCTATGTCTCTCGTCTCCTGGCCGTGCCATTCGATGAACTACTAATACCTCCGGTGTCTCCTCTTCACTTGTAATGTGATGACCTCTGTGCGTTTGGTCTTTCCGCTCTCTGTATGATTTGTAAGCTATTTTCTTTTTCTTACACTTTCTATCTTTTTATTTTTCTGTATCTTTCTTAAATAAGATTATAACGTTGGAATTTGAGAAGGATAAGAGGCAATTGAATGTCTAAAAGCTGTAAAAGTAAGTTTAAAGGCTGCAACAAGTACTACACATGTATTTTCATTTACTATTTGTTAGTTTATGATTTTTTTTTTTTAATTTAAAGATTCCTACGGTAATCATAGGAAATTAATTTGGAATTTAGTTTTGTTTAGCTGAAAATATATATATTAATTGTTAAATATTTTATAATTATGAGTTAATTTTGTAATTTGTTAAATGAAAGTTGACTATAATTATAAATTTCTTGTAAAAACTTCAAGTAATGTTGAAGAATAATTTTACAATATTAAAAAAAATTAAAAGATAATATTCATTTTGACGATAGATGTACGATATTTCATATATATATATATATATATATATATATATATATATATATATATATATATATATATATATATATATATATATATATATATATATATATATATATATATATTAAATTTTGATATCTATTAACTTTGAATAATATTACATTTGTTTATATGATTTTAGTTTGAAGTTTTAGATTCGCCCCCCCTAGTCTGAATGTTCATGTTTCGCCCCTGGGCGTAAAGGTATGAAATTTCAGTTTATATCATAGTTAAATCCCTAACATGGAACAAATCTGATACTTGTTACTTATTATCAGTTGACAAGAACAATTACAAATTCTATTAACCGATTAATTGTAATGGTTAAACCCTAGCTATGTGATCAAACTAACAAGAGTCAAAATCAAACATTCATTAAGCTTAAAATTAAAACAACCAGATAGAAGCACATAATGAAAACCAAATCTGATAACTGATCATATGAAGAGTACTAGTCTATTGCAGAACTAAAAATTAGGGTTTTAGCTAGACATAGCTAAAATCTGATACAAACTAGTAAAATGAAATATTAAACTATTAAATCTTACTAAACTAATTGAGAGACACAATCCACAGTCTTCAGATCTTAAGAAATCGCTGAAATCAGAGAGAATTTTCTTCAGAAATCGTCTTTTCGTCGTCTGGAGCTTCAGGAAACGGCCAACCTTCAATCTGATCAGAGAGTCATCCAATATATATATATATATATATATATATATATATATATATATATATATATATATATATATATATATATATATAATCTAGAGTCTTCAGGAGAAAGAAATCATAAAATTACATCGAATTTTTGGTCATTTGATAGAATTTTGCATTTTGTTTTTGATTTTCAGGACTTTTTTTTTCCACGACGTATTTATTCGATCGAATTTCAAGGCAAAATTCGATCGAATTTTTGCATTTTCTGATTTTTTCACAAAGAAGAAAGTCGTTCGAAAGTTTGTCTAGTTTCTGGAACATTTTAAATCTTGTCAATCAGAGTTACGAGTCATGAGATATGGTCAAAAATACTGACATGGGGTCAAAGTTGCCAGCAACATCCTTTAGGCTTTAGAATGTAGCAATTTATATTCGCTGGATCAATTCGATCAAAATTTTCTTGACCAAAACAGCTTCCAAGCATTCCTCAGAATCCTTCATAAGTTCCAAGCTTCATTTAACTTCAATGCTCCATCTAACACATACAAAGTTGCTCCCAAAGTATTGCTCCATCCAATTATTCGAAAATGACATAAAAATGCTAGTAGTATGAGAATTCTAACGAATGACATGAGCTAAACATTATTTAAACTAATGACATGCAAATGTGTAAAATATGATTCTAAATGCTAATAAAAGCTACCCTAAATGATGCATAAATTGACATCTATCATTTCTCCCCAAGCTTGAACCTTACTTGTCCTCAAGTAATAAAAAGATTAAACATTATAACTGAAATGGAAAGATGTAGATGACATAAAAAGAACTTAGAATACAATGAATGAAATTAAAAACTTGAACTAAAAACACTTCACTTTTTTTTCTTCATATGATCAGACTTAACACCAAGGAAATCTCCAATGGAATCACTACCTAGACAATCATCACAATACCTTCTATCTTTCACAAATTCCCAAAGTCAAGAAGAAGCTTGACGATGTGAACCAATAAATCAATTGTAAATTTTATTTCAACTTTATACCTTAATTAGCCTTGCAAGAGAAAATAACACATTTCAGAATTTCATGTCCTCAAGACTAGATAATTAAGAACAAGGATAGACACATCCATAAGAACCCGTCACGTCAAATAAGCTTTCGCTGAAGTAATGGACCACACCCATAGGGGTCCAACTCTTATACTTTCACTTTTCTGAGAGAAACAAATATCATATCACACAGGTCTTCATTCGCTCCAGATTTGTCTTTGAGATGACTTTTGAATTGATTGAACTTGATTCTTTGTATTTTTGCTTTCAGCTTTGAGTTCTTCAATTATTTTTTGTGAGTTTCTTGAGATTTCTTCAATTAAGTGCTTGAACTTTGACTTGGGTACACGATATGACTGTTAGTACCCTTCTTTTTTTTAATTGTATGGATCTAATATAAGGGGTCTCTGTTACCGCGAAGGTAACACGTGTCAACAAATAGGTCCGTGTTCTGTGGGTCCATACTTGTCGATCAAGGTTCTTTTTAAACATTCCAAAGCAAATAGTTCTAAAACTATTATTATTGTCCACACAATGTTTCGGTACACCATTTTTATTTTTATTTTTTACAGCTAGCGTCTCAGATCACGGTATTTTGTGACTCCTAGATATGAGAACTATTACTGCACTTACCACTATTGATCTGATCGCTTCAGACTTTCGATTTCCATTTATACATAGCTATCGAATGCAAGAATATCATCATATCATGAAACTTTTTTTTTTAATTTTTTTTCTAGAATTTTTATATGTATGCAGAAAATAAAAATGAAAACCTTTTTGGTTTTTTTATGAATGCAGAAAAATAAAAACATAAACATAAAATATTTTTGGATTTTTTTTCCAGATTTTTTTTAATACAAATGCAATGCAGAATGCAAAAAGGAATACAGAAAAACTAAAAAATTTGAAATTTGAAATTTTTAACAAAAAATGCAAATTTTCACACTAACCCCCTCCCAAACTTACAATGATGCATTGTCCTCAATGATTAGAGACGAATGAACAACTAAATAAAACATGTAAAAGTAAAGGTTGCGGCCAGGAAATAATGTATATGATAAGGTTTCATAAAATTTGATTTAACGAAGATGGTGGCGAAAATTTGAATGTCAGCAACTTTGAAGATCATCTGATTTCCCCAAGGTTGCTTGGAACTGCGACTATCTCTTTATTGAAAGCAGAAAAATAAACTAAATCTACGTGGGTTGCCTCCCGTAAAGTCGTCCATTTTTAGAGTCGTTGGCTCGACTTTGCCCGACCAGATGTTTAACTGGTGTGGTTTTGGAATTTTATGAAGTTCAACTCTCTTCTTCCTCACTATAGATACCTTCAAATGTGGCATAATGAATGAATCTGGTGGTTGTACAACAAACTGTAAATACTTCAGATTTTTATCATATAAGTTTTCTTCAGATTTTTGATTCTCTTTCTTTTTCTGATTCTCTTTCCGAAAATCTTCTTCCTTTTTTTTTCTTTTTCAGCTTCTTATCAGAAATCACCATTTTCTCAGCAGAAATCATCTTCTCATCCTCATCAAGTTTTCTTATTTTCATATTCTTCTCAGTATTCATCATCTCCTGTTCTCTTTTCAAAAGTTTATTTTTTTTTTCCAGTTTTTTGTCTGTTTTTTCTTTTGCAGAAATCAACTTCTCCTCCTCCCCAAGCTTATCTGCTTCTGTCAACTTCGTATCATTACCTTTAGCAAAAATCATATCTAATTCCACACCCCCAAGCTTATTTCGTTTCAGCTCCTTTGATGCATCATCAGATAATCATCTGTCTACAAATATTTCTTGCACAAAAACATTAGAAAACTCATAGCAGTCCTTAGATAAAGGACTGCTGGTACCCAAACAATTAACATAAACTTTATAAAAAATAAAATCAACATCATTCATTTTAAAATTGATCACATCCCCATCAAATTCCATTGAAAGTGTACCAGTAAAAACATCAATCCTTGTTTTGGTAGTTTTCAGAAAAGGTCTTCCCAAAATGATTGAGTTTTTATTTGATACGTCTAAAATCGCCCATGTCTAGAATATAAAAATCAGCGGGAAAAATAAGCTCACCCACTTGGTCATGAACATCCTCCAATACACATTTTGGGTGTACTGTTGTACGATCTGCAAACTGAATAAGTGTTCCGGTCTTTTGTAAAGATCCTAATTTTAATTTTTCAAAAACTGATAGTGGGAGGACATTGACTGAAGTACCTAAGTCTAGCATGAATTTTCGAAAAGTAAGGTTTCCTAACTTACAAGGAATCAAGAAAATTCTCGGATCCTTACACTTTGGGGGCATACCTTTTTGCAAAATCGAAGAAATATTTTCGCCAACTTTGACTATTTCGTTTATTTTCAGCCTTTTCTTTGAAATACATAAATCTTTCAGAAGCTAGGTATAACAACAAATTTGTTTAATTATATCTTAAAGTGGGATATTTACGTCCACGTTATGAAAGGTTTCCATGATATCCCCGTCTTCATGCTCACGCTTCGTGATTCTTAGTCGTGATGGGAAAGGTGGCACCAACTTGTAGTCTTTCAGATTTAACTTGTTTTGCTTGGGAGGCTTTTTTTCTTCCAGCTTTTCAGCTTCTCTTTCACCCAAAACTTATTCAGATTCTTTTTCAAATTCTTTTTCTGCTTTAGACACGCTTGGGCCTTGTAACAGCCCGGAATTTCAGGTATTTCTTTAAATTATTTTTGGGGCACATTTAGGAGGGGACTCGGCGAGTTGGTGCACGACTTGCCGAGTAGGGCCATGGTCTTGGTCGCAGACGCGCGACTGGACTCGACGAGTCCAATAAGGGACTCGGCGAGTCGACGCTGTTCAGCTGAACCCTAGCCGTTTCGATTCTGAACCGTATATAATGATATTATGGCCGTCATGTCGTGTCTTTTGGCCGATTGAAGATCCCCTGGGAGTGTGTGAGCATCTGAAGCAAGAGAGAGGACTTGAGAAGGCTTGAAGAGATTGTTAGACAAGGAGGAGCAAGGTGGTGATCAAAGGAATTGAGTGTTGGAGGTTTGGAGACACAGGAAACACGTTTCCAGGTAATTTTCGGATTGAAATCTGTAACTTTTACGTTGTATGCGAGTTAGGGTTTAGGAAACCCAATTAAGGGTTAGTTAGATTATATTGTTGTTATAAGTGTTTAAAAACCCTTGTAATAGTATATGTGAAAGTCCAGGAAGCCCTATATCTATATACTTCGAAATCATGCGAAATACAGGAGGCAGCGGGTTGACTGCATGGCGGGGACTCGCCGAGTCCAATGATCAGACTCGGCGAGTAGCTTGAAGATTCACTAGAACTCGCCGAGTTGTTCTTCGGACTCGGCGAGTAGCTTGAAGGTTCACTAGGACTCGTCGAGTTGTTCTTCTGACTCGGCGAGTAGCTTGAAGATTTACTGGAACTCGTCGAGTCGTTCTTCAGACTCGGCGAGTGGTGTCAGGATGTCTATACTCGTCGAGTTACCCTTTGCACTCGACGAGTCCGGTCAAAATTGACCGTTGACCTGCATATATCTTAGAGGGGTCAGTTGTCTTGTTTGATAAGATCATTAACTAAGGCTGTGGTATTATAGGGAACCTGCGGACTAGCGGATTGTGTGTGAGTAGCTCGAGGAGGTTATAGCCTGCGTACTACGAGGTGAGTTTTCTCACTATACTTCACCCGGAAGGGTTTGACTGTTAGACCGGAAGGTCGTGTGTGTTACATTCATGCTATGTCTAGAGAGATAGATGCTTATTATGCGATGTGTGCTTATATGTGTTGTATGATTATACGGGCCGGAAGGCGAGACTTAATGTGTTAGAAAGAACGGTATGATATATGTGCTTTATGTGTTAGAGTATTTGAATTATGTGTTATATATGTGTATGGGCCGGAAGGCAGTTATCTTGTGGATCGAAAGATCCGGGCCGGAAGGCAATGTTATGTGGATCGAAAGATCCGGGCCGGAAGGCAACGTTACGTGGACCGAAAGGTCCGGGCCGGAAGGCAATATTATGTGGACCGAAAGGTCCGGGCCGGAAGGCGTATGTGGGTAAGTCGTATACTGGGGAACTCACTAAGCATTTATGCTTACTAGTTGTGTTTATGTTTTTCAGGTACTAGTGACGACCGTGGGAAGGCGCCGGCATGACACGTACACACTGCCACTGTTGGAGATCCTGGAGATTTATTATTTTTATTTTGAAATAAACTTGGAATAAACCCTTTTGTCGAATAATGATGTTTTATTTTTAACGAAAAATTTAATTGAGAATTTGAGCCGTTACAATTGGTATCAGAGCCTAGGTTTGAGGGATTCGGGTGTACTTTTGGGTGCAACTGAACTCAGACCGGGGATTTGAGGAAAAACTTTTTCTTAAAAATAATAAGGACATAACATTTTATAAAGGGCAAGGCGGTAAAAACAAGGGTGGAACAGTGTGTACGAGCAGCCAGCGTCCGAACGGTAAAGATCCCCAGAATACCTTACGATGTTATGTTATGCACTGAATTATGAATTGTTATGCATGCTAGAAGACTAGGTATACATGATAGGAATAGAATTGCCTGTTTTGTGATGCCTTAGTCTAGGGAGATTGCTTATATGAGATATTTGGTAGCGTGCAAGTAAATAGGACATACTAGAAGTAGAGTACCCGTTATTCGGGATTTGGGGAGGAAGATTTGGGACGAATACTGATACGGTGTGGTCGGTAGTATTGGGCCCGTACTACCGAAGGCACCGGATCAGTGGAAGACTCAAATAAGAATCCCTGGAAATCGGAGACTGGGTAGGGCGCGTATTGAGTACAATTGTACTTGGTGGAGTCTCTGATGATTTTATGTTGTATTTCAGAGACATCATGGTTGTCACACGCAATGGGGCGAGTTCGAGCGGTGCGAGTGACGAGGAGATTCGTCAGATTATTCAGGAAGAGGTAGCTGCGGCGGTCCGGGCTGAGATCCCGGAGATGTTTGGGTCTATTAAGACCACGTTGATGGAGGAGTTTGAGGAGCGGTGCGCCGCAATTTCTGAAGCTGCAGTTGCTGCCGCTACCGCAGCGGTGGCTGCTGCCAGGCCGCAAGGGGGTGATTCATTACCATTCAGGGAATTCAGCAACACGAAACCCCCTGAATTTGATGGGACGCAGGATCCGATTGCAGCCATGAGGTGGATCGCCGACATCGAGGGGTGCTTCTATACTTGCTCATGCCCGGAACACTTGAGGGTACGGTTCGCCTTGAACCAGCTCCGTCTGGGAGCGAAGGATTGGTGGAAGTTCGTGACGGTGAACTTCACTCAGGCAGAGATTACGGCAGTGACGTGGGAGAGGTTTACGGAGATGTTCAGGGATGAGTACGTTCCCCCGGTGGAGAGGGAGCGGTTGATTCAGGAGTTCTTGACCCTTAAGCAGGGTACTGATTCCGTGGCAGTGATCACACGGAAGTTTCATGAGAGGGCAATGTTCTGCCCTGAGCTGGTATCTACGGAGCAGTCGCGGATGAGCCGCTATTTGGGTGTTTTGAAGAGGGAGATTCGGGAGTTTGTGTCAAACTCCACCTATCACACTTTCACTGAGCTTCAGGCGAACGCCAGGAAGCGCGAGATTGAGTTGGAGACTCAAGCGAGGGAGGAAGCTGAGTCTCGGCAGGTGGATCGACGGCCGGCCCAGTCTCAGCCGGCAGCCAAGCGGATTAAGTTCGCTGATTCGAGGATGGGAGGTTCGAAGGGTCGCACTTGCGCGAAGTGTGGAAAAAGTCACGAGGGGGCGTGTCGAACTGGTGGTTGCTACAAGTGTGGCAAGGACGGACATATTGCCAGGGATTGCCCTAAGGGGTTTATGGTTTGTTTTCACTGCAACCAGACAGGCCATCGGAAGGCCGAGTGCCCGCAACTTCGTCAGAGAGCTACACCTACTACCCGGACTACTGAGACCCGACCGGTGAAGGTCGAGGCCCCGAGGGCTCGCGGGAGAGCCTTTCAGCTGACTGCGGAGGAGGTCCGCGCTGCGCCCGATGTTGTGGCAGGTATGTTATCTTTCATGTATTTAATTAAAGGTCGAAATGTTATGCTTATGTTAATATATGTGTAGGTACTTTCCTTGTGAACTCTATGCCTGCTCTAGTATTATTTGATTCGGGTGCGAGTAGATCGTTTGTATCGTTAGCTTTTAGTCAGCACATCGGCATTAGTCGTGAGCCGTTAAGTCGGCCTTTGAGCGTTTCCATTGCGGCTGAGAGGGTGATTTGTGCTACGGAGGTTTTTCGGGGATGTGTGCTAGAGATCTTCGGGGTCGCATTTCCGATTGACCTAATTCCTATTGCGATGGGTGATGTCTGTGTCATTGTAGGCATGGACTGGTTGAGCCGATTCAGCGCTGTCATCGACTGCGAGCGTCAGTTTGTGACTATACGAGACCCTAGTGGGGGAGTTCTTACGGTGTACGGCGAGGGTACCCGTTCGAGATCAGCTTTTTGTTCGGCTGCTAGGGCGAGGCAATGCCTACAGCGGGGATGTAACGGTTTCGTGGCGTATGTGATGGATACGCGGGAGAGTCCCGAGAGACCGAAGACATTGCAGGAGGTTCCAGTGGTGCGCGAGTTTCCGGATGTTTTCCCCGAGGATTTGCCGGGAATACCTCCTGCGAGGCAAGTGGAGTTTGGTATCGACCTAGTTCCAGGGGCGGCGCCTATTGCGAAGGTGCCTTATCGTCTTGCACCTCCAGAGATGCAAGAATTGTCCTCGCAAGTTCAAGAGTTGTTGGGGAAGGGATTTATTCGGCCGAGTAGCTCGCCGTGGGGAGCACCGATTTTGTTCGTCAAGAAGAAGGATGGTTCACACCGGATGTGTATCGATTACCGGGAACTGAACAAGGTGACAGTTAAGAACCGTTATCCGTTACCAAGAATCGATGATCTATTCGACCAGTTGCAAGGGGCATCTTGGTTTTCCAAGATTGATTTGAGATCAGGATACCATCAGGTAAGGGTGCGGGATGAGGACGTCCAGAAGACAGCCTTTAGGACGCGATATGGGCATTACGAGTTCGTGGTGATGCCTTTTGGGCTCACGAATGCCCCAGCAGTGTTCATGGATCTCATGAACAGGGTATGCAGGCCGATGCTGGATCGGTCTGTGATTGTATTCATCGACGACATTCTGGTGTATTCGCGGTCTAGGGAGCAGCATGAGGGACATTTGAGGGAGGTCCTTGAGGTACTGAGGTCGGAGAAGCTATATGCAAAATTCTCCAAATGTGACTTCTGGTTACGGGAGGTTCAATTTCTGGGGCACGTTGTAAATCAGGCAGGGATATTGGTCGATCCGGCCAAGGTGGAGGCGGTGATGAGATGGGAGGCACCAAAGTCACCTTCGGAGATCAGGAGTTTCCTTGGGTTGGCAGGGTACTATCGAAGGTTCATTAGGGACTTCTCCAAGATCGCAGTGCCACTTACCAAATTGACCCGAAAGGGTGTTACATTCTCATGGGGACCCGAGCAGCAGACTTCCTTCGAGACACTTCGTCAGAGACTGTGCGAAGCACCAGTATTAGCCCTTCCTGAAGGGATGGAGGATTTCGTCGTATATTGCGACGCATCGATTTCAGGACTGGGTGCAGTGTTGATGCAGAGGGGCCATGTGATAGCCTATGCATCGAGGCAGCTGAAGCCTCACGAAGCGAGATATCCCACGCATGACTTAGAGTTGGGGGCAGTAGTGTTCGCCCTCAAAATTTGGCGTCACTACCTGTACGGGGTTCGTTGCACCATATACACGGACCATAAGAGTTTGAAGTATTTGATGGATCAACCCAACCTAAACATGCGCCAGAGGAGATGGTTAGACGTGGTTAAGGATTATGACTGTGAGATCCTATACCACCCAGGCAAGGCTAATGTGGTAGCCGATGCATTGAGTCGTAGGGCGGAGGGTACTCCGTTGCGGGACGTATGTTTGAGATTGACGGTGGTGACTCCGGTATTAGATACTATTCGTGGGGCACAGGCCGAGGTTGTGAAGTCTGGGATGCAGAAACAGGAGCGGGTCGTCGGGTTAATTTCAGAGTTCGTTACGGATGGGCGGGGACTTCTGACATTTCAGGGTCGGATCTGGGTGCCATTCGTGGGCGGTACGCGTGTCATTTTGATGGAGGAGGCACATAGATCGAAATTCTCGATCCATCCCGGTGCTACGAAAATGTATATGGATTTGAAAAAGGAGTACTGGTGGCCTTGTATGAAGAGAGACGTTGCGTGGTTCGTGGAGAGGTGTTTGACCTGCCGTAAAGTTAAGGCCGAGCACCAGAGACCGCACGGTAAGTTGCAACCCTTGGAGATCCCTGAGTGGAAGTGGGATCAGATCACGATGGATTTCATCACCAAATTGCCGAAAACTGTCAGGGGAGTCGATGCGATTTGGGTGATTGTGGATAGACTAACAAAGAGTGCACATTTCCTTGCCATTAGTGAAAGTTCATCAGCAGAGAAGTTGGCGGAGTTGTACGTGAGAGAGATAGTATCTCGGCATGGAGTGCCGACCTCGATTGTTTCGGACCGCGATGTACGTTTCACTTCCAGGTTCTGGAAGAAATTCCATGAGGAGTTGGGTACTAAACTGCATTTTAGTACCGCATACCATCCCCAGACCGACGGTCAAAGCGAGCGGACGATCCAGACATTGGAAGATATGCTTAGAGCGTGTGTGTTAGACTTCGGGGGTAGCTGGGATGCGCATCTGCCGCTGGCTGAGTTTTCCTACAACAACAGCCATCATTCGAGCATTGGTATGCCACCTTTTGAGTTGTTGTATGGAAGGAGGTGTCGGACCCCCATTTGCTGGGGAGAAGTGGGACAGAGAGTGATGGGCAGTACAGAGATCGTACTTCAAACGACTGAACAGATCCAACGGGTGAGGCAGAGGTTATTGACCGCCCAGAGCCGACAGAAGAGTTATGCGGACAGACGCCGGTCCGAGCTCGAATTCCAGGTCGGCGACTTCGTTCTCCTAAAGGTTTCTCCTTGGAAAGGGGTGATTCGGTTCAGGAAGAGGGGCAAGTTGGGGCCCCGGTTCATAGATCCATTTCGGGTAATTGCAAGGGTAGGTCGGGTAGCTTATCGGTTGGAGTTGCCAGCGGAGCTGAATCAGATTCACAATACCTTCCACGTATCGCAGCTGAGGAAGTGTATAGCCGATGAGGCAGCAGTGGTTCCGTTAGAAGATATCCAGGTAGATGCGAGTCTGAATTACGCCGAGAGACCAGTAGCTATCAGAGATCGGAAGATCAAGGTTCTTCGGAACAAGGAAATACCTCTGGTGTTAGTTCAGTGGCAACATCGGAAGGGATCGGAGATGACTTGGGAGCCGGAAAGAGAAATGCGGGAGCAACATCCGGAGTTATTCGCAGAATGAGAGACTTCGAGGGCGAAGTCTAGTTCTAGTGGGGGAGAGTTGTAACAGCCCGGAATTTCAGGTATTTCTTTAAATTATTTTTGGGGCACATTTAGGAGGGGACTCGGCGAGTTGGTGCACGACTTGCCGAGTAGGGCCATGGTCTTGGTCGCAGACGCGCGACTGGACTCGACGAGTCCAATAAGGGACTCGGCGAGTCGACGCTGTTCAGCTGAACCCTAGCCGTTTCGATTCTGAACCGTATATAATGATATTATGGCCGTCATGTCGTGTCTTTTGGCCGATTGAAGATCCCCTGGGAGTGTGTGAGCATCTGAAGCAAGAGAGAGGACTTGAGAAGGCTTGAAGAGATTGTTAGACAAGGAGGAGCAAGGTGGTGATCAAAGGAATTGAGTGTTGGAGGTTTGGAGACACAGGAAACACGTTTCCAGGTAATTTTCGGATTGAAATCTGTAACTTTTACGTTGTATGCGAGTTAGGGTTTAGGAAACCCAATTAAGGGTTAGTTAGATTATATTGTTGTTATAAGTGTTTAAAAACCCTTGTAATAGTATATGTGAAAGTCCAGGAAGCCCTATATCTATATACTTCGAAATCATGCGAAATACAGGAGGCAGCGGGTTGACTGCATGGCGGGGACTCGCCGAGTCCAATGATCAGACTCGGCGAGTAGCTTGAAGATTCACTAGAACTCGCCGAGTTGTTCTTCGGACTCGGCGAGTAGCTTGAAGGTTCACTAGGACTCGTCGAGTTGTTCTTCTGACTCGGCGAGTAGCTTGAAGATTTACTGGAACTCGTCGAGTCGTTCTTCAGACTCGGCGAGTGGTGTCAGGATGTCTATACTCGTCGAGTTACCCTTTGCACTCGACGAGTCCGGTCAAAATTGACCGTTGACCTGCATATATCTTAGAGGGGTCAGTTGTCTTGTTTGATAAGATCATTAACTAAGGCTGTGGTATTATAGGGAACCTGCGGACTAGCGGATTGTGTGTGAGTAGCTCGAGGAGGTTATAGCCTGCGTACTACGAGGTGAGTTTTCTCACTATACTTCACCCGGAAGGGTTTGACTGTTAGACCGGAAGGTCGTGTGTGTTACATTCATGCTATGTCTAGAGAGATAGATGCTTATTATGCGATGTGTGCTTATATGTGTTGTATGATTATACGGGCCGGAAGGCGAGACTTAATGTGTTAGAAAGAACGGTATGATATATGTGCTTTATGTGTTAGAGTATTTGAATTATGTGTTATATATGTGTATGGGCCGGAAGGCAGTTATCTTGTGGATCGAAAGATCCGGGCCGGAAGGCAATGTTATGTGGATCGAAAGATCCGGGCTGGAAGGCAACGTTACGTGGACCGAAAGGTCCGGGCCGGAAGGCAATATTATGTGGACCGAAAGGTCCGGGCCGGAAGGCGTATGTGGGTAAGTCGTATACTGGGGAACTCACTAAGCATTTATGCTTACTAGTTGTGTTTATGTTTTTCAGGTACTAGTGACGACCGTGGGAAGGCGCCGGCATGACACGTACACACTGCCACTGTTGGAGATCCTGGAGATTTATTATTTTTATTTTGAAATAAACTTGGAATAAACCCTTTTGTCGAATAATGATGTTTTATTTTTAACGAAAAATTTAATTGAGAATTTGAGCCGTTACAGGCCTTCATTACTTTTTCCACTTCTCAAGGAAATATCACTCACGTTGTGCTTCAGATTATTTTTAATGCCCCAATAACTTCCCTTGAGATTCCATATGACCCACAAAAATGGCAAGTTGAGACACTTGCTATTCCAGATTCTTGATACTTGCTCTGGTTTCATTTTGAAATGCATGAGTGTTGGTGGCAAGGCTCTTCATTATATCTTCCAAGGCCATGCTGGAACTGCCAGATTGTTGATTGGAGTTCTGATTATGAAAACTCTACTGATGTTGATTATGATAATTGGGCTGATTCAGAAAGTTCTGCTAAGAATTTGTAACGCCCGTAGATCTAGGCTAGTCAATTTAGAGGCAATAAGGGTCGAAAATGACTTTTCGGCAAAAGATTATTTAGAATAAATAATCTTAACCAAGTTGTAGAATATGTCTAAAGGTTTCCGTTCATATAAAGAACGCTGAAATCTGAGTTATAACGAAGAAGTTATGGCCCGTCGAAGTTTTACGGCAAAACCGACACGACACCGGGAAACGTAAAATAATGAATTTACGATAGAAGACTTTTTGGCCTTATTAATCTAAACCAAAGTTTTAGTATACGTTAAACCTAGAGCGTCCATAAAAAGAACGCCCAAATCCGACTTCGTATGAGGAAGTTATGATTTTTTGAAGTTTCGGCTTAGCACTGTACGACCCGAAACTCGAATTTTAGTTCGAGCGGTTTTTGGCCTACGCGACCTAAATGAGAGTTGAATATCTCATTAATAGGAACTCAACGGTAAAAAGACAGACGAAAACGGAGTTTGTATGAAGGAGTTACGAATTCTTTGCGGTCATTAATAGTCTAATCTCCTCGTACTGTTAAATTAAAGATCGGTCGAGAATTAGCGGACAAAGTCTAAATAAAAGTTGTAGATCTTGTTTTTATCTATGCGTGGAAAAAAAGAACGTCGAAAACAGAGCTTATATGCGAAAGTTATGAATTTTTGAAAATCGGCTGATTTCCACCCTATGTGCAATGCCACGTGTCAGCACCAGGCTATGGTTGGCTGTAGCCAGTGTAACGCCCGCATATTCGGTCTAGTAAATTTAGAGGAAATAGGGGTCGAAAACGACTTTTCGACAAAATATTATTTAGAATAAATAATCTTAACCAAGTTGTAGAATATGTCACAAGGTTTTGCGTACATATAAAGAACGCCGAAATCCGAGTTATAACGATAAAGTTATGGCCCGTCGATGTTTTACGGAAAAACCGGCACGACACCGGGAGACGTAAAAATTCAATTTAAGATAGAGGACTTTTTAACCTTAGTGATCTAAACCGAGGCTCCCGGAGTCCCGAGAAAAGAGCCTTTCGGCTTGGGAACGCTGCTCAAGCGAAGCCCAGTTTTCGAGAAAAACCCGCTGTAAGTGAGCTGTACCTATCCTATCTTTAGTATAGCTTATGTTTCAATATAATATTGTTATTAGGACCTTATAGGGAGTATTTGAGCTATTATTATGAGTTATATAAGTATTGTTTAACGCTTATATAATAGTAATAATAGCTAGACTATTAAATTAGTCTCGTCAAACGTTAGACTAAACTCTAGTGGTAATGATACTAGGTTTCGTCAAGGGATAATTGTTTTAAGAGTAACGAAGTGCTGTCCGAGTGTCGACTCACCACCTTATCAAGTGAGTGCGTGGTCCCTTTCATCTGACACATAGATATGAAGTATTTTACATAAATTACGTGCTATGTGTGCATATTATGTGAATACTTGTTGTCTATGCTGGATGAATGATTTTATACATGTTTTAAATGATTTAAACTGTATATTTATTTTATATCTACAAATATGTTGGGATAAAACATGGGTAGATGAAATAGTTGGTGTGTGATGAAATAAAATAATGAGAGATAGGTGATGATAATTAGGTAAGGATAGATAGGTGATGATGAATCGGTGATGTAGGATACTACAACCTTGTCTGACAATTTGGAGATGTAGTCATCTACCAGAGTATAGATGGCGACCACGGACTATTATAGACAACCCTGTGGAAACACCAGCAGGCTCATAACCTGTAGGTGATGAATTAAGAGTTCAGGCGATGTTGTAACTACGTATTCATGCGATGATACTCTAACCCCCTTATTATGAATTACTAGTTCACGCGATGTTGTAACTACATATTCATGCGATGATACCCTAACCCTTGGTGGGCACGTATTGAGGGAGTAATCCCTGAATCAATATTGTCTAGGCGATGATACTTAGGGAAAGTCCTTAGGAACAAACATAAAAGGAGATGCGATGTAAGGAGATGAGAGGTAAAATATGATGTAGGAGACGACCTTTAGGATAAATCCTTAGGGAGGGTACTTAGGAATAAAGAAGATAATGGGGATGGGTAATTGGGTTAATTTTTTGATGATTGAACATAATAATTATATTATTGTGGGTTGAAAACCCTATGTACTGTAACGCCCGTAGATCCGGGCTAGTCAATTTAGAGGCAATAAGTGTCGAAAATGACTTTTTGGCAAAAGATTATTTATAATAAATAGTCTTAACCAAGTTGTAGAATATGTCTCAAGGTTTCCGTACATATAAAGAACGCCGAAATCCGAGTTATAACGAAGGAGTCATGGCCCGTCGAAGTTTTACGGCAAAACCGGCACGATACCGGGAAGCGTAAATAGTGAATTTACGATAGAGCAAGATTTAGCCTTAGCGACCTAAACGAAAGTCGTAGAATATGTTAAACCGAGAAAATCCATAAAAAGAACGCCCAAATCTGACTTCGTATGAAGAAGTTATGATTTTTCTAAGATTCGGCTTAGCAGTGCACGACCCGAAACTTGAATTTTAGTTCGAGCGGTTTTGGGCATAGGCGACCTAAATGAGAGTTGAAGATCTCATTAATAGGAACTCAGCGGTAAAAAGATGGACGAAAACGGAGTCCGTATGAAGAAGTTACGAATTCTTCGCGGTCATTTAACAGTCTAAACACCTCCTATTGTTAAATTTGAGATCGGTCGAGAATTAGCCGACATAGTCTAAATGAAAGTTGTAGATCTTGTTTTTACCTACGTGTGGATATAAAGAACGTCGAAAAAGGAGTTCGTATGCGAAAGTGATGAATTTTTGAAAATCGGCTGATTTTCATCCTGTGTGCGATGCCACGTGTCAGCACCAGGCTGCGCCTGGCTGTAGCCAGCCTGGCTCACGACGTGAAAATTTAAAATTCACGACGTGAACCTTCCTCCATCCCCTATAAGTAAGTGGTGAGGCCTCCATTCATTCCTCACACCTCCCCTCACTTCCCTCTCTCTCTAGAACTTCTTTCTAGCCCCGAAACCCCTCGAAACACCTCGAAAAGCCTAGGGAACCTCCCTAGCGCGAGGCGGAAGCCCCGGAGTGCCCGAAGGCTCCGAGAAGAAGACCCTTTCGGCTCGGGAACGCTGCTCCAGCGGCGCCCGGTTTGGAGAAAAACCCGCTGATATGTGTATTATATATATATATATATATATATATATATATATATATATATATATATATATATATATATATATATATATATATGCACTTTATCTTAATATTTTGGCCTTTATTATTCTCTTTTAGAACTAAAAAGTACTCATAATTCTTTGAATTATGTTTTGCAGCTATTCGTTGTCGATAAAGCACAAAAGAAAATACTGAAGCGGAAACCGGGCTTAGAAGCTAAAAGAAATTAAAAATGCTGGATTAGACCAATTACGCCCCACGTTATACACCTGTACGCTAAGCGTAGCGACCAAAATCAAAGTACGCCCATCGTAACTTAAGGGTACACCTCGCGTAATGGCTGGCACCGGATAAACTCAATCGCGTAGAAATCTTCAGTACGCCCAGCGTAATCCGACTTACGCCCAACGTACGTAAGTCGGCTACAAAGGTTATAAAAGTCGATTTTCAGCTAACCAGAAAGGGGGATTCGATTTCCAACTTAATTTAGTCGATATTAAACTTCTGTTAAGCCGTTTTGAGGGTCTAGAAGGCGGCCGGAAGGGCGTTAAGCTAACAGGAGCGGAGATCGGAAGGGTTGGAGAGCGGATACGTGTCGGTAATCATATGGGTTGCTAACGTGACCATGTTTAGCATTCCATTGTGTTACTATTCTGTATTTAGTTTCTGATTTGGGTGTAAAAACCTTTTACTTTGTGTTTATGTTTGAATGAAGCTTTGATTATTAGACTAATTGCTATATTGAATTGTTTGTTTATGTTTAATTTATCTTGCCAAGCTTGTTAAAAGATCCTTACGCATTAATGACGATTATTTGCTGTTAATTGTTAAGTGAATTGAGTTGTGTGAACACCTGCTTGATTGCTTGTCTCTTATGATTTTGATGACCATCGAGATTATAAGTCTAGGAATAATGAATGTGAAACTAGGATTAACTTGAGAATAAGTAAGTTAATGTGTGAGCCTTGTTTGATGACCATCAACAAGAGGTTAAATTGAATTAGTAATTCGATTAACTATATTTACAAGTCTTGCTTGATACGAACTGAACACTAGGAAGCATGTTAGTTTAATCAACTGATCACTGTTTAAATTGACTTGTTTGCTAAAGGATTAGTTATAGTGAACGCGAATCTAATCATTTTAGGAATCGGTGAACATGAATAAATGAATTTGTGTATGCAATTGTCTATGTTTTTAAGGTGTAATTTATCTAAACCAAAACCAAAGTACCTGAAGAGATTTGTTTTCCTGTTAGTTTATCGAGAGTTGTTAATTGCTAGTTTGAGATTTATTAAACCATTTTCTTTATTATTTTCGTGTGACCTGTAACCTATAATCAAACATATTAAATTAATCCACCGTTCCTTGTGATCGACACCCGACTTACCTAAGCTATACTGTAATCTGACTAGGTACACTGCCTATAAGTGCATAGATAGTCTAAGTTTGTTAGGTTATAAATATTAAAATTAGTGGGTACTTTTGTGCACATCACCCGCTGTAAGTAAGCTACGCCTACGCTATTTTTAATATAACTTTTATTTAATTATAGTAACGTTATTAGGAACTTATAATAAATACTTGGGCTATTATTATGGGTTATATAAGTATTGTTTAAAGCTTATATAATAGTAATAATATCTAGACTATTAATTAGTCGCGATTATCGTTAGACTAAACCCTAGTTGTATTGGTACTAGGTTTTATCGAAGGAAAATTGTTTTGAGAGTATCGAAGCGCTATCCGAGTGCTGAGTCACCACCTTTCAGGTGAGTGCATAATTACTTTCAGTTTACACATAGATATGAAGTATTTTATATAAATTACGTGCTCTGTGTGCATATTATCTGAATACTTGCTATCTATGCTGGATGAATGTTTTTACACATGTTTTCAATAATTTAAACTGTATATGTATTTTATATCTACGAAAATGTTGGGGTAAAACATGGGTAGATGTGTTAGTTGTTGTGTGATAAAAATGAAATAATGAGAGGTCTCGTTGTAGATGTTATTGATGATCCAGTCATCTAGCGGAGTATAGATAACAACCACAGACTATTCTAGACAATCCAGTGGACCACTAGCAGGCTCGCAACCTGTAGGTGTTTATTTGAACCGTGTGTTTATTCGAACTGTGTGTTTATTTGAACTGTGTGAACTGTGTGCTCACCAGATGTACTCCATCCCCCACATGGTTGCCTTAAGGACATTTATTGCTGAGGAATCCCCTTAGCAGTAGTGTC
Source organism: Lactuca sativa (assembly GCF_002870075.4). Classification (NCBI taxonomy): domain Eukaryota; kingdom Viridiplantae; phylum Streptophyta; class Magnoliopsida; order Asterales; family Asteraceae; genus Lactuca; species Lactuca sativa. The sequence continues at coordinate 200,556,927 of NC_056624.2, forward strand.
CATCCCGATGATAGTCCTTAAACTAGGTCCCTTGTGTTAGATGTTTTAGGGACGTAAAGTGAGGATAATGGGAACGGGTAATCGGGTTTGTTTGGTTCGATAAAGTTAATAAACTTATTTATTGTGGGTTGAAAACCCTATGTGCTCACCAGGCTCCCAAGCCTGACCCACTCAGTTTCTTGTATTACAGGTAGTGGCGCATGAACATAGATGTGATGTCTTGGGATGAGAGATTAATGGATTTTAGGCCTGTAAATACGGAATAATGTAGTAAGGCCTATATTGTATTGTTTATGCTTATGATCTGTATCGAACATGACATCCCGAGTCTTTTTAATGAAATACATTTCTACAGAAATGCTTTTGATAAATCTTTATCATATATTGTTTTGGGACAAATTCCGCAACACTTTTATTTAAAATATTACTCTGATTTTTAAACAAAACATAAACAAAATCGGTCTTTTCTGGCCGTGATTTTGGGGATGTCACAGTTGGTATCAGAGCATTAATTTAAGCGAACTAGGAATGTGGATTTATTTCTAGACTTAAACTTAGAATGCTAAGCGATGATTGTGAGGTGTGAGCACTAGATTATTTTAGGGATCGTGCCTAAAATGCTTTTATGTGCTAAATGCTTTGTGCCTGACATGCTATTATTTTTTCGGATCTATGGTATGTTGCCGACCGGATCTGGAAACCTTATGTGTTTTGG